>NC_081396.1:15070134-15075134 GCF_030684315.1 Stegostoma tigrinum | reverse complement strand
ACCTGGCTTCAACCAGGTGGAGGGAGGGCGAAGCATTCCATCCTGGACTCACATTAAGCCCCCCACCCACCACCACCAGAAATGTCAGCATGTTCCACTCAATTCCAGCCCCCCCCCCCTTCACATTTCTCCTGTCACACTGGGCAGATCCCCAATGGATCCCAAATCTTAGTTAAACAGTACTGTGCTGGAACGTGGAGTGAACGGATGTGACTGAAAACAGCAAATGCACTAACACTAATAACGGTGCACAAAATCCTAACACAAACATGCAGTTGCTCTGTTTTCATTGATGAGTCTCATCTTACATTGCGCATCATCCCTTTTTTTGTGGCTTAGATATTCATAAACAAAAGGATACCTGTAAGTAGCTTGTGGGTTTACAGGCATGCAGAGAGCCCTGGAATTAAAACATTTGTATCAAAAGACTGCACAAATAGCAGGCCAACCAGCTGCTTTGCGATGAAGACAACACGTTTTGAAGTTAGTGCAGAGCTGGAGGAACACAGCAGGCCAGGCAGCATCAGAGGAACAGGGAAGCTGACGTTTCCGGTCAGGACCCTTTATGAAGTTATCCAACCAATCTGAACCTGGCACTTAGATATACCAAAAAAAATTAAACGTTTAGTACCTCACACTTATTCTCTCACACACACACGCACTTCTGTATGGTCACACTCGTTCACACACACACACACACACCTCAAAGGCGCCCTCAGATACAAATTGTGTACAAAGGGTGAGGTGTGTTTTAATCTGCAAGCCAGGACAAGAGGTTCAGAAGGTGTCAAGTCAGTCACCTGTTTTCGCTTTGTTTATGGCAGCTACTTCAGGTCACCATAGCACTAACATTGACGGTATAAACAGGGAAAGGCAAGGCAGAGCGGGGTCGGGGGGAAGAGACTCTAGTAATCTGTGCGGATCTGACAGCAGATTCACCAGAATGATAGCTTGACAGAAAGGGTTCAATGGCAGCGCATTCAAATGACACAAATCTGGAGTTGTATGCTGAAAGAATCTCAAGTGTTTGAAGTTTTCAACAGAATAATGGAAGCCGTTGGGCGGGAGAGAGAGAGAGAGACAGAGATAGACGGCGGTGGGGGGTGGGGGGTGGGGGGGGGTGCAGACGTTGGAGGGAACACACTCCTTCTCACTCATGCCTGAACTTAAAGCTACTTTGCTTTCCTACTTCTCTTTGTCCGTCAGCAACTGTTTCGTCTCTTTCACCCTGAACCTCGATACTAAACACAGCCCCGTCCTCCACCTCCGCCTGAAGAGAATGCTTTTAAAAAGCCATTTTCTGACGTTTTTCACCTTTGGAGAAATCACACTGGACTGGAAGCATTAACCCTGCGTTCTCACCACACAGATTTGGAAAGCTGTATTGTTTTATTTGTTATCGAGCATACCTTGTTGCGTGACACAGTGAAAAGTGTTGTAAGAGTGTCCCTGCCGTAGATTTCCTGCACACTCTGTATCAGACACACACACACAGACACACACACGTAAACTTATTTAAATGAAAGACATCTCCGGACCTCAGAGGCATCTGGCTTGTATTTGTTTGTAGAAGCACATAGGAAAAGCTATTCGAGCCGACAAATTAAGGAGTGAGAAATAGAACGCGGAAGGGGGATTTGCAGGAATGAAATAACTGGCAGAGAGAAAGCCTTCGGTAAATGGGGAGAATTGCAGACCAGCTTAGAAAGCGCGCAGGGTAGGGACACTCGCACAGAAATAGGGTCGGTATGGTGTAACGTAAAAGGAGGCAGAAATGGCACTGGGTACGTGTGACTGCAGCAATAAACGTAGAGCAGAGTAATGGCAATGGAGATGGCATCAGGGATAACACAGCGTGTGGAGCTGGAGGAACACAGCAGGCCAGGCAGCATCAGAGGAGCAGGAAAGCTGACGTTTCCGGTCGGGACCCTTCTTCAGAACCTCTGCGATCACTTAGTAGGCCAGCAACTTCCCAACTTGTCCCTAATTGCCCGCAGCGCCGGGGGGTCTAGTCCTGCGATACCTGTGCCCCCAGTGAGAGATCACCTTGTTCACTCAGACCGAAAGAAAACATCTATCAAGCCAGCTATCAATCTGGGATCGGCCTTATCTGGTTACGAAATCAGCTGAGATTAAGGCGACTGATGGAGAAGATCAACAGCCAAGAGTTTGAACGTGCAGTTCAATTCCTGAAGAAGGGACCGTGAGGATCACATCTTTATTGTTAAGTTTGTTCAGCACTTTTGATTGTCAACTTATTTAGGGTGAGGATTGTCTTTCTTACATCTTTGCAGCAAGCTACAAACGCTCATTGTAAGTGTTGTTTACACTGTTGCTCCTACAGCAGAAGTGGAGAGCTGCAGATGAACCAGAACCAAGGTGTTTGTACAAAGTGAGATTCGTCTGCTAACACGCAGCTGATTGGTCCGCACAGTGATGAACTGTTGTTGATGACGAAGGCCTTTCTGCCTGGCGACATCCTTACGTTTGGCTACCTGGGAGCCGATCAGCTGTCGGGCGCCAATCGGGTCTCTGGGAGAACAAGTCACTGTCTTCGTCCCCATGCCCCCAATGTACGCAGCCAGAGAAAACGCGTTTGTACTTCCTTACCACGAGCTGGCCTTTCAACCAATAAAGGCAGGAACTTTGCAAACTGTGAACCAGTCACTCTTTTGTACATCTTTAACTTCCCTTATGATCCTGTGGATATTAGGGCATGATTCCCAGTGCACTGACACCAAAGTTGGTGGGGGGGGGGCGCAGGAGCTGAGTTCTTTTCTTAAACTGTGACGTCTTCAGACCATCAGAGCCTGAACGAAGGATGAAGCAGTCGTTAGCAGTCCCACCCCTCCCCTCATCGGCTAGCCCCTCAAATTCCCCGAGAGCAGGAAGAGATACTCCTAGTCCTGCAGCTTCTCGATGCACTGGCGACTTTACACGCAACGGCGAGCGGGGGGAGATGGGGAGGGATGTTCAGCAGCGCTGTGGGGGTAGGGGAGCAGAGTGAGGGTTCACTTTCCAGACCGCAGCGGCAGAAACCAATTTCGAGTACAACCACAAATACACAAAACTCAAAAGCTCTGCTTTTCCGCGTGCGTGCACAAACCCTTCCACTGCCAACACCACCTCGCCAAACAAACGTAGCGGGAAAGGATAACATTTTGAAAACGAAAGCGATGGCGGGGGGGGGGGGTGGGGAATGTGGGTTTCAGGCAAACCGTACCATCGATCAGGTCCATCGCAATGAAAGAACAGAGGCCCCCAAAACTTCAGGAGCTCACAAACATCGATGGCATTGGCTCGCTAGTTCCATCGGCACTGAGCTGGGGTTTGCTGGGGGGGTCGCGGAGGAGAGTCAGGCCACGGAGTTGGGCGGGGGGGAAGAGTGAGAGCAACCTTCGACGATTGAGGAAATCTTCCTGTTGCAGCTCCGACATGCAGCATTCGCTGCGACGAGGCCAGTGCGGAAATTAAGGCAGGCACAGGGTGATCCCAATCTCAGCACTGCTGGGGGGTGGTTACTGAGACCCTTGCATACGGCAGGGAGACTAGCGCAGAGACAGACGCAGGGCTCAGCGGGGAGGGTGGGGGCTGCTGGTACACCCCCAGCCCCCCCAACGCGGTGTTTATCCGCTGGTATCGGGGCGGCCACCCCGCACAGGTTTCAGAGTGAAAGGGCTCAGCTGAAGGTTCACGGCAGCATCTGGAATCGAAGGGGCCGCTGCCGCTTGCGGGGCCCTCGGCTCCCAACGCTGACTGTGCAGTGACCAGGAAGTGATATCCTCTCACGTCCAGTGACAGGAGCCATTCGGTCTTCACAGCTCCCTGTACCGTTTCCACACTGAATGTAAAGCTCGCGCGACACTGCAGTGAGATACAGAGTACAGTGTCACTATACACACTGCCCCCATCAGTCTCCAGGTACTGACACGCCACAAACCAACCCCAGCCTCACTGCCCTCTGACCCCTCACCTGGCCAACCTGACTTTGACCTCTGCATCCCCCGACGCCTCACCTCACCATCCTTTGACACGCCCCCCCAAACTCTATCCTCTGATCCCCTACCTCACCACTTGGACCCCTTGACTCATCATCTTCTAACCCCCGACCTCACCAACGTCTGGCCACCGACCTCACCGCCCTCTGATTTCCGACCTCAACATTTTGATCATTTGACTCATCATCCTTTAACCCCTGACATCACCAACCTCTGGCCCCCAACCTCACCAACCTCTGATCCCTGGCCTCACCAATTTGACTCCTTGATCCCCTCACCCTCTGACCCCGAACTCACTGTCCTCTGAACCCCAAACTCACCATCCACCCAGCCTTGACCTTATGACCCTCTAACCACCCACCCCCAAGGGGGCCTGGGGTCAGGACACGATGCTCTTCAAAGCTGCTTGGAGCTCGGGGTAGAGGTACCTGTACCCGGTCTGCAGCGTTCTCCTGGGTATAACCCTCTGGCCCTCCAGCAACAGGACCGCCCGCTCGACGCCCAGCAGAGCCTGCAGTACAAGACTGGGCACTGGGGGCAGCACCGAGGGCCGGGTCAGGCTCAACGCCAGTGCCCTGGCGAACTCCCCATTGGTGGTCTGGGCTGGGGCCTCTCCGTTCGAGATCCCCAGGACCCACTCGTTCTCCACTGTGTGGGCAAGGATCCCACTCAGATCATCCACATGGATCCGTGGCATGGCCTGCTGGCCAGAGCCGATCGCTCCACCCAGGCCCAGCCAGAACGGCCACACCATCAGCTTGATCACACCGCCATCCTTCCCCAGGACCACTCCTGGGGGTGACAGAGAGAGGGAGACAGGGGTTAGACAGAGCTCCTACCACCATGGGACGCAAGACAGAGAGGGCGCGAGAGATCTCATGATGATGGAGCATGAGAGAGAGAGAGACAGATAGAGAGAGAGTGGGGAGAGTGGGAGCGAGGGAGAGAGTGTGAGAGAGTGAGTGAGAGAGAGATGGAGAAAGAGACAGTGAGAGAGAAACA
>NC_081396.1:15057634-15062634 GCF_030684315.1 Stegostoma tigrinum | reverse complement strand
GAGAGAGGGAGAGAGAGAGAGTGAGAGAGAGTGAGAGAGAGGGAGAGAGAGTGAGAGAGAGGGAGAGAGAGGAAGAGGGAGAGAGAGGGAGAGAGAGTGAGAGAAAGGGCGAGAAAGGGAGAGACAGTGAGAGTGAGCGTAAGAGCGAGAGTGACAGCGCGAGGGCGAGGGAGAGGGAGAGAGAGAGAGTGACAGAGAGTGAGAAAGTGAGTGAGAGAGAGAGAGAGAGACAGAGTGAGAGAGAGAGACAGATTGAGAGAGAGAGAGACAGAGTGAGAGAGTGAGGGAGGGAGAGAGGGAGTGAGAGAGTGAGAGAGAGAGAGTGACAGTGAGTGAGAAAGAGAGCGTGAGAGTGAGAGTGAGAGGGAGAGCGAGAGCGAGAGAGAGAGGGAGAGAGAGTGCGAGAGAGTGAAAGAAAGAGAGTGAGTGACGGAGAGTGAGAGAGTGAGAGACAGAGAGTGAGAAAGAGAGAGAGAGAGTGACAGAAAGTGAGAAAGAGAGAGGGATATTGAGAGAGAGAGTAACAGTGAGTTTGTGAGTGAGAATGACAGAGAGAGAGAAAGATAGAGTGAGAACGCGTGAGGGAGAGTGAGAGAGAGTGAGAGGGAGAGGGAGAGCGAGAGGGAGCGAGAGAGAGAGTGACCGACAGAGAGAGAGTCAGAGAGGGAGAGAGTGAGAGAGTGAGAAAATGAGAGAGTGTGTGAGAGTGTGAGAGTGTGACAGAGAGTGAGAGATTGAGAGAGAATGAGAGAAAATGAGAGCGAAAGAGGGAGTGAGAGAGAGAGGGAGTGAGAGAGAGAGGGAGAGAGGGCGTGAGAGAGGGAGAGAGAGGGAGTGAGAGGGAATGAGAGGGAGTGAGAGGGAGTGAGAGAGAGGGAGAGAGTGAGAGAAAGAGAGTGAGTGACGGAAAGTGAGAAAGAGAGAGTGAGAGACAGAGAGTGAGAAAGAGAGAGAGAGTGACAGAAAGTGAGAAAGAGAGAGAGAGATTGAGAGATAGATTGAGAGAGAGTGAGATTGAGAGTGAGAGTGACAGAGAGTGAGAAAGATAGAGTGAGAGAGAGTGAGAGCGAGTGAGAGAGAGTGAGAGGGACAGCGACAGACCAAGAGAGAGACGGAGAGAGAGAGGCAGCGAGAGAGACAGAGAGAGAGGGAGAGGGAGAGAGGGAGAGAGTGAGAGAGTGAGAAAATGAGAGAGTGTATGAGAGGGTGAGAGAGAGGGAGAGAGAATGAGAGAAAATGAGAGAGAGAGAGAGGGAGTGAGAGAGAGAGAGTGAGAGAGAAAGGGAGAGAGAACGTGAGAGAGGGAGTGAGAGTGAGTGAGAGAGAGGGTGTGACAGAGTGATAGAGTGACAGAGCGAGAGAGACAGTGAGTGACAGAGAGTGAGAAAGAGTGAGAGAGAGAGAGAGACAGAGTGAGAAGAGTGAGACCGAGTGAGACGGAGTGATAGCGAGAGCGAGAGAGAGAGAGAGAAGGAGAGAGTGAGAGAGAGAGAGTGAGCGAGTGTGAGCGGGTGAGTGAGTGAGTGAGTGAGTGAGTGAGTGAGTGAGTGAAAGTGAGAGAGAGAGTGAGAGACTGAGAGAGAGAGAGTGAGAGACTGAGTGACAGAGAGTGAGAAAGAGAGAGTGAGAGAGTGAGAGGCAGAGAGTGAGAAAGAGAGTGTGAGAGAGTCTGGAAGAAAGAGTAAGAGAGAGAGAGGGGGAGAGAGAATGACAGAGAGTGAGAAACAGTGGGGGAGAGAGAGAGTGTGTGAGTGAGAGAGAGAGAGTGAGAGAGAGTGAGAGAGAGAGAGTGAGTGATGGAGAGGGAGAAAGAGAGAGTGAGAGATAAAGAGTGAGAAAGAGGGAGAGAGTGAGTGACAGAAAGTGAGAAAGAGAGAGAGAGATTGAGCGAAAGAGAGAGAGTGAGAGTGAGATTGAGAGTTAGAGTGACCTGGAGTGAGAAAGATAGAGTGAGAGCGTGAGAGAGAATGAGAGAGAGTGAGAGGGAGCGAGAGAGAGCGAGAGACAGAGAGAGAGGCAGAGATAGAGAGACAGAGAGAGAGACAGAGGGGGGAGGGGCAGAGTGAGAGAGTGAGACAGTGAGAGAGTGTGTGAGAGTGTGAGAGGGTGAGAGAGAGTGAGGGAGAGTGAGAGAGAATCAGAGAAAATGAGAGAGAGAGAAAGAGGGAGTGAGAGAGAGACAGAGTGAGAGAGAGTGAGAGAGAGAGGGAGAGAGAGGGTGTTAGAGAGGGAGAGCGCGGGAGTGAGAGGGAATGAGAGGTAGTGAGAGGGAGTGCGAGGGAGTGAGAAAGAGGGAGAGTCAGAGAGAGTGAGAGAGAGTGAGAGAGAGAGTGAGAGAGAGTGTGAGAGAGAGGGAGAGAGAGGGAGAGAGGGAGAGAGTGTGAGAGAGAGGGAGAGAGAGGGAGAGAGAGAGTGAGAGAGAGGGAGAGAGAGAGGGAGAGAGTGAGAGCGAGAGAGAGAGAGGGAGGGAGCGAGAGAGAGGGAGACAGAGGGAGAGTGAGAGAGTGAGTGAGAGAGTGAATGAGTGACAGAGAGTGAGAAAGAGAGAGAGAGAGACAGAGAGTGAGAGACAGAGAGTCGGAAAGAGAGAGAGTGAGAGAGAGAGAGAGAGAGAGACAGAGAGAGGGGCAGAGAGAGAGTGAGAGAGATAGTGAGAGAGAGAGTGAGAGAGGGTGAGAGTGAGAGAGTGAGTGACAGAGAGTGAGAAAGAGAGAGTGAGAAAGAGAGTGAGAAAGAGAGAGAGAGAGTGAGGGAGGGTGAGGGAGAGTGAGAGTTATAGTGAGAGGGAGAGTGAGAGAGGCAGAGAGAGAGACAGAGAGAGAGAGGCACAGAGAGAGAGACTGAGAGAGAGGGAGAGTGAGAGATTGAGTGATGGAGAAAGAGAGTGAGTGATGGAGAGTGAGAAAGAGAGAGTGAGAGACAGAGAGTGAGAAAGAGAGAGAGAGTGACAGAAAGTGAGAAAGAGAGAGAGAGAGTGAGAGTGAGTTTGAGAGTGAGAGTGACAGAGAGAGAGAGAGAAAGATAGAGTGAGAGCGCGTGAGAGAGAGTGAGAGGGAGAGTGAGAGAGAGATTGACCGACATAGAGAGAGACAGAGAGAGAGAGACGGAGAGAGACAGAGAGAGACGAAGAGGGAGAGAGGGAGAGAGTGAGAGAGTGACAAAATGAGAGAGTGTGTGAGAGTGTGAGAGGGTGAGAGAGAGTGAGAGAGAATGAGAGAAAATGAGATAGAGAGAAAGAGGGAGTGAGAGAGAGAGAGTGAGAGAGAGAGGGAGAGAGGATGTGAGAGAGGGAGAGAGAGGGAGTGAGAGGGAATGAGATGGAGTGAGAGGGAGTGAGAGAGAGGGAGAGAGTGAGAGAGTGAGAGGAGTGAGAGAAAGAGAGTGAGTGACGGAGAGTGAGTAAGAGAGAGTGAGAGACAAAGAGTGAGAAAGAGAGAGAGAGTGACAGAAAGTGAGAAAGACAGAGAGAGAGAGATTGAGAGAGAGATTGAGAGTGAGAGTGACAGAGAGTGAGAAAGATAGAGTGAGAGAGCGTGAGAGAGAGTGAGAGGGAGAGGGAGAGCGAGAGGGAGCGAGAGAGAGAGAGCGAGAGAGAGAGCGAGGGAGAAAGAGCGACAGACCAAGACAGAGACAGGGAGAGAGACGGAGAGAGAGACAGCGAGAGAGGGAGAGGGAGAGAGGGAGAGAGTGAGAGTGAGAAAATGAGAGAGTGTGTGACAGTGTGAGAGGGTGAGAGAGAGGGAGAGAGAATGAGAGAAAATAAGAGAGAGAGAGAAAGAGGGAGTGAGAAAGAGAGAGAGTGAGAGAGAGTGAGAGAGAGGGAGAGAGAACGTCAGAGACGGAGTGAGAGAGAAGGAGAGAGAGGGACAGAGAGGGAGAGTGAGGGAGAGTGAGAGAGTGAGTGAGAGTGAGTGAGAGGGAGAGAGAGTAAGAGAGAGGGAGAGAGAGGGCGAGAGAGTGAGGGAGAGGGAGAGAGAGTGAGAGTGAGAGTGAGAGCGAGAGTGAGAGTGACGGTGTGAGGGCGAGGGAGAGAGAGAGAGACAGAGAGACAGAGACTGAGTAAGTGAGTGAGACAGAGAGACAGAGTGACAGAGAGAGACAGGTTGAGGGAGAGAGAGAGACAGAGTGAGAGAGAGAGAGAGGGAGGGAGAATGAGAGAGAGAGTGAGAGAGAGGGAGAGAGAGTGGGGAGAGGGAGTGAGAGGGAGTGAGAGAGAGGGAGAGAGGGAGAGAGAGGAAGAGTGAGGGAGAGAGAGGGAGAGTAAGTGAGAGATGAAGGGAGAGGGAGGGAGAGAGAGGGAGACAGAGGGAGAGAAAGGGAGAGAGAGGGAGAGAGAGGGAGAGAGAGTGAGAGCGCGAGGGCGAGGGAGAGGGAGAGAGAGAGTGACAGAGAGTGAGAAAGTGAGTGAGAGAGAGAGAGACAGAGTGAGAGAGAGAGACAGATTGAGAGAGAGAGAGAGAGAGAGTGAGAGAGTGAGGGAGGGAGAGAGTGAGAGAGAGAGTGAGAGAGAGAGGGACAGAGACTGAGAAAGAGTGAGAGTGAGAGGGAGACCGAGAGACAGAAAGCGTGGGAGAGATTGAGAGAGCGAGAGGGAGTGAGAGAGTGAGAGAGACTGTGAGAGTGAGTGAGAGAGAGTGAGAGAGAGAGTGTGACAGAGTGACAGAGTGACAGAGTGATAGACAGACAGAGTGAGAGAGTGAGAGAGAGAGAGTGACAGAGAGTGAGAAAGAGAGAGTGACACAGAGCGAGAGCGAGAGAGAGAGAGAGAGAGAGGGACAGAGTAAGAAATGAGAGTGAGCGAGTGAGTGAGTAAGTGAGTGAGTGAGTGTGAGAGAGAGGGAGAGAGAGGGAGAGTGAGGAAGGGAGAGGGTGAGAGTGGGAGAGAGAAGCAGAGAGAGGGTGAGAGAGGGAGAGAGAGGGAGAGAGAGTGAGAGTGAGAGTGAGACTGAGAGTGAGAGTGCGAGGGCGAGGGAGAGGGAGAGGGAGACGGAGAAAGAGAG
>NC_081396.1:14937634-15052634 GCF_030684315.1 Stegostoma tigrinum | reverse complement strand
GAGAGAGGCACAGGGAGAGAGACTGAGAGAGAGGGAGAGTGAGAGAGTGAGTGAGTGAGAGAGTGAGTGTGAGTGAGAAAGAGTGAGAGCGAGAGAGCGTGAGAGACAGAGAGTGAGAAAGAGTGAGAGTGTGAGTGACAGAGAGTGAGAAAGAGTCAGAGAGAGAGTGAGAAAGAGAGAGTGAGTGAGAAAGAGAGAGAGTGTGCGACAGAGAGTGTGTAACAGACAATGTGTGACAGAGAGTTTGTGACTGCGAGTCAATGACAGAGAGTGAGTGACAGAGCGTGAGTGACAGAGAGTCAGTGACAGAGAGTGAGTGACAGAGAATGAGTGACAGAGAGGGGGAGACAGTGAGTGAGAGAGAGAGAGACAATGGGTGAGAAAGAGGGAGTGAGAGAGAGAGAGTGAGAGTGAGAGAGAGAAAGAGAGAGAGACTGAGAGATAGAGAGTGAGAGGGACAGTGAGAGTGAGACAGAGAGAGTGAGAGTGAGAGAGAGAGAGAGTGAAGAGAGTGACAGAAGGTAGAGAGAGAGAGTGAGAGTGAGATAGAGAGAGCGAGAGCGAGCACGAGAGCGAGAGAGGGGGGAGAGCGAAAGCAAGCGCGAGAGAGAGAGAGTGCGCGCGTGCGAGAGAGAGAGACAGAGTGACAGGGTGAGAGAGTGACTGAGTGAGATAGAGAGAGTGAGAGAGAGAGATGGTGAGTGAGAGAGTGAGTGAGTGGGTGAGAGAGTGAGAGTGAGAGTGAGAGAGAGTGAAAGAGAGTGAGAGAGAGTGAGACAGCGAGAGAGAGAGAGGGAGGGAGCGAGAGAGAGGGAGACAGAGGGAGAGTGAGAGAGTGAGTGAATGAGTGACAGAGAGTGAGAAAGAGAGAGAGAGAGACAGAGAGTGAGAGACAGAGAGTCAGAAAGAGAGAGAGTGAGAGACAGAGAGAGAGAGACAGAGAGAGGGACAGAGAGAGAGTGAGAGAGAGAGAGAGACAGCGAGAGAGAGAGAGGGAGGGAGCGAGAGAGAGAGAGACAGAGGGAGAGTGAGAGAGTGAGTGAGAGAGTGAATGAGTGACAGAGAGTGAGAAAGAGAGAGAGAGAGACAGAGAGTGAGAGACAGAGAGTCGGAAAGAGAGAGAGTGAGAGAGAGAGAGAGAGAGACAGAGAGAGGGGCAGAGAGAGAGTGAGAGAGATAGTGAGAGAGAGAGTGAGAGAGGGTGAGAGTGAGAGAGTGAGTGACAGAGAGTGAGAAAGAGAGAGTGAGAAAGAGAGTGAGAAAGAGAGAGAGAGAGTGAGGGAGGGTGAGGGAGAGTGAGAGTTACAGTGAGAGGGAGAGGGAGAGTGAGAGAGGCAGAGAGAGAGACAGAGAGAGAGGGAGAGTGAGAGAGTGAGTGAGTGGGTGAGAGAGTGAGAGTGAGAGTGAGAGAGAGTGAGAGAGAGAGAAAGAGAGTGAGAGAGAGTGAGACAGCGAGAGAGAGAGAGGGAGGGAGCGAGAGAGAGGGAGACAGAGGGAGAGTGAGTGAGAGAGAGAATGCGTGACAGAGAGTGAGAAAGAGAGAGAGAGACAGAGAGTGAGAGACAGTGTCAGAAAGAGACAGAGTGAGAGACAGAGAGAGTGAGACAGAGAGAGGGGCAGAGAGAGAGTGAGAGAGAGAGTGAGAGACAGAGTGAGAGAGGGTGAGAGTGAGAGAGTGAGTGACAGAGAGTGAGAAAGAGAGAGTGAGAAAGAGAGTGAGAAAGAGAGAGAGAGTGAGGGAGGGTGAGGGAGAGTGAGAGTTATAGTGAGAGGGAGAGGGAGAGTGAGAGAGGCAGAGAGAGAGACAGAGAGAGAGAGGCACAGAGAGAGAGACTGAGAGAGAGGGAGCGTGAGAGAGTGAGAGAGTGAGTGAGTGGGTGAGAGAGTGAGAGTGAGAGTGAGAGAGAGTGAGAGAGAGTGAAAGAGAGTGAGAGAGAGTGAGACAGCGAGAGAGAGAGAGGGAGGGAGCGATAGACAGGGAGACAGAGGGAGAGTGAGAGAGTGAGTGAGAGAGTGAATGAGTGACAGAGAGTGAGAAAGAGAGAGAGAGAGAGACAGAGAGTGAGAGACAGAGAGTCAGAAAGAGAGAGAGTGAGAGACAGAGAGAGAGGGGGGCAGAGAGAGAGTGAGAGAGAGAGTGAAAGAGAGAGTGAGAGAGGGTGAGAGTGAGAGAGTGAGTGACAGAGAGTGAGAAAGAGAGAGTGAGAAAGAGAGTGAGAAAGAGAGAGAGAGACAGTGAGGGAGGGTGAGGGAGAGTGAGAGTTATAGTGAGAGGGAGAGGGAGAGTGAGAGAGGCAGAGAGAGAGACAGAGAGAGAGAGGCACAGAGAGAGAGACTGAGAGAGTGGGAGAGTGAGAGAGTGAGTGAGTGAGAGAGTGAATGTAAGTGAGAAAGAGTGAGAGCGAGAGAGCGTGAGAGACAGAGAGTGAGAAAGAGTGAGAGTGTCAGTGACAGAGAGTGAGAAAGAGTGAGAGAGAGAGTGAGAAAGAGAGAGTGAGTGAGAAAGAGAGAGAGTGTGCGACAGAGAGTGTGTAACAGACAATGAGTGACAGAGAGTGTGTGACTGCGAGTCAATGACAGAGAGTGAGTGACAGAGAGTGAGTGACAGAGAGTCAGTGACAGAGAGTGCGTGACAGAGAATGAGTGACAGAGAGTGAGAGAGAGAGTGAGAGAGAGAGAGAGACAATGGGTGAGAAAGAGGGAGTGAGAGAGAGAGTGAGAGTGAGAGAGAAAGAGAGAGAGACTGAGAGAGACTGAGAGATAGAGAGTGAGAGGGACAGTGAGAGTGAGACAGAGAGAGTGAGAGTGAGAGAGAGAGAGTGAGAGAGAGTGACAGAAGGTAGAGAGAGAGAGTGAGAGTGAGAGAGAGAGAGCGAGAGCGAGAGCGAGCACGAGAGCGAGAGAGGGGGAGAGTGAGAGAAAGCGCGAGAGAGAGAGAGTGCGCGCGAGCGAGAGAGAGAGACAGAGTGACAGGGTGAGAGAGTGACTGAGTGAGATAGAGAGAGTGAGAGAGAGAGATGGTGAGTGAGAGAGTGAGTGAGTGGGTGAGAGAGTGAGAGTGAGAGTGAGAGAGAGTGAGACAGCGAGAGAGAGAGAGGGAGCGATAGAGAGGGAGACAGAGGGAGAGTGAGAGAGTGAGTGAGAGAGTGAATGAGTGACAGAGAGTGAGAAAGAGAGAGAAACAGAGAGTGAGAGACAGAGAGTCAGAAAGAGAGAGAGTGAGAGACAGAGAGAGAGACAGAGAGAGGGGCAGAGAGAGAGTGAGAGAGAGAGTGAGAGAGGGTGAGAGTGAGAGAGTGAGTGACAGAGAGTGAGAAAGAGAGAGTGAGAAAGAGAGTGAGAAAGAGAGAGAGAGAGTGAGGGAGGGTGAGGGAGAGTGAGAGTTATAGTGAGAGGTAGAGGGAGAGGGAGAGAGGCAGAGAGAGAGAGACAGAGAGAGAGAGGCACAGAGAGAGAGACTGAGAGAGAGGGAGAGTGAGAGAGTGAGTGAGTGAGAGAGTGAGTGTAAGTGAGAAAGAGTGAGAGCGAGAGAGCGTGAGAGACAGAGAGTGAGAAAGAGTGAGAGTGTGAGTGACAGAGAGTGAGAAAGAGTGAGAGAGAGAGAGTGAGAAAGAGATAGTGAGTGAGAAAGAGAGAGAGTGTGCGACAGACAGTGTGTAACAGACAATGTGTGACAGAGAGTGTGTGACTGCGAGTCAATGACAGAGAGTGAGTGACAGAGCGTGAGTGACAGAGAGTCAGTGACAGAGAGTGAGTGACAGAGAATGAGTGACAGAGAGTGAGAGAGAGAGTGAGTGAGTGAGAGAGAGACAATGGGTGAGAAAGAGGGAGTGGGAGAGAGAGTGAGAGTGAGAGAGAAAGAGAGAGAGACTGAGAGAGACTGAGAGATAGAGAGTGAGAGGGACAGTGAGAGTGAGACAGAGAGAGTGAGAGTGAGAGAGAGAGAGAGAGAGAGTGAGAGAGAGTGACAGAAGGTAGAGAGAGAGAGTGAGAGTGAGAGTGAGAGTGAGAGTGAGAGAGCGAGAGCGAGCACGAGAGCGAGAGACGGGGGAGAGCGAGAGCAAGCGCGAGCGAGAGAGAGAGACAGAGTGACAGGGTGAGAGAGTGACTGAGTGAGAGAGTGTGAGAGAGAGAGGGTGAGTCACAGAGTGAGAGAGTGAGAGAGTGAGTGAGAGAGAGAGGGAGGGAGAGAGAGAGGGAGAGAGAGAGCGGCAGAGTGAGAGAGTGAGTGAGAGAGTGAAAGAGTGAGAGAGAGAGAATGAGTGACAGATTTTGAGAAAGAGAGAGCGAGAGACAGAAAGTGAGAGACAGAGAGTGAGAGAGAGGCAGAGAATGAGAAAGAGAGAGAGTGACAGACATAGACAGAGACACAGAGAGAGACAGAGTGAGTGACAGAGAGAGGGACAGAGAGAGAGAGTGAGGGACAGAGAGAGAGAGTGAGAGAGAGAGAGAGTGGGAGACAGAGTGAGAGAGGATGAGAGTGTGAGAGTGAGTGAGAGAGAGTGAGAGAGTCAGAGACTGAGGGTGAAAAAGAGAGAGTGAGTGAGAGAGAGAGTGAGAGAGTGAGAGAAGGTGAGAGAGAGTGAGTGAAAGTGAGAGCGAGTGACAGAGAGTGAGAGAGAGAGACAGAGGGTGTGAAAGAGGGAGTGAGAGAGAGAGTGAGAGAGAAAGAGCGAGAGATTGAGAGAGAGTGAGAGAGACTGAGAGAGTGAGAGTGACAGTGAGAGTGAGACAGAGAGAGTGAAAGTGAGGGAGAGAGAGTGAGAGAGAGTGCGAGAGCGAGAGAGAAGGGGAGACCGAGAGATATAATCGAGAGCGAGAGAGACAGAGAGAGCGCGCGCGCGAGAGAGCGAGACAGAGTGAGAGGGTGAGAGAGTGAGTGAGTGAGATAGAGAGAGTGAGAGAGAGAGATGGTGAGTGAGAGAGTGAGTGAGTGGGTGAGAGAGTGAGAGTGAGAGAGAGTGAAAGAGAGTGAGAGAGAGAGAGCGAGAGAGAGAGAGACAGAGGGAGAGTGAGAGAGTGAGTGAGAGACTGAAAGAGTGAGAGAGAGAGAATGAGTGACAGAGACTGAGAAAGAGAGAGAGAGAGACAGAGAGTGAGAGACAGAGAGTCAGAAAGAGAGAGAGTGAGAGACAGAGAGAGAGAGACAGAGAGAGGGGCAGAGAGGGGGCAGAGAGAGAGTGAGAGAGAGAGTGAGAGAGGGTGAGAGTGAGAGAGTAAGTGACAGAGAGTGAGAAAGAGAGAGAGAGTGAGGGAGAGTGAGAGAGAGTGAGAGCTATAGTGAGAGGGAGTGGGAGAGTGAGAGAGGCAGAGAGAGAGACAGAGAGCGAGAGACACAGAGAGAGAGACTGAGAGAGAGGGAGAGTGAGAGAGTGAGTGAGTGAGAGAGTGAGTGTGAGTGAGAGCGAGAGAGCGTGAGAGATAGAGAGTGAGAAAGAGTGAGAGTGTGAGAGAGTGAGAGTGTGAGTGACAGAGAGTGAGAAAGAGTGAGAGAGAGAGTGAGAAAGAGAGAGTGAGTGAGAAAGAGAGAGAGTGTGCGACAGACAGTGTGTAACAGACAATGTGTGACAGAGAGTGTGTGACAGCGAGTCAATGACAGAGAGTGAGTGACAGAGAGTCAGTGACAGAGAATTAGTGACAAAGAGTGAGAGAGAGTGAGTGAGAGAGAGCGAGAGAGACAATGGGTGACAAAGAGGGAGTGAGTGAGAGAGAGAGTGAGAGTGAGAGAGAAAGAGAGAGAGACTGAGAGAGACTGAGAGATAATGAGTGAGAGGGACAGTGAGAGTGAGACAGAGAGAGTGAGAGAGAGAGAGAGTGAGAGAGAGTGACAGAGGGTAGAGAGAGAGAGTGAGAGTGAGAGAGAGCGAGAGCGAGAGAGGGGGGAGGGCGAGAGCAAGCACGAGAGAGAGAGAGTGCGCGCAAGCGAGAGAGAGAGAGACAGAGTGACAGGGTGAGAGAGTGAGTGAGTGAGAGAGTGTGAGAGAGAGAGAGTGAGTCACAGAGTGAGAAAGTGAGAGAGTGAGTTAGAGAGTGAGAGAGTGAGAGAGAGAGTGAGAGAGTGTGAGAGAGTGAAACAGAGTGAGAGAGAGGGAGGGAGAGAGAGAGAGGGAGAGAGAGAGCGGCAGAGTGAGAGAGTGAGTGAGAGAGTGAAAGAGTGAGAGAGAGAGAATGAGTGACAGATTTTGAGAAAGAGAGAGCGAGAGACAGAAAGTGAGAGACAGAGAGTGAGAGAGAGGCAGAGAATGAGAAAGAGAGAGAGTGACAGACATAGAGAGAGACACAGAGAAAAACAGAGTGAGAGACAGAGAGAGGGACAGAGAGAGAGAGTGAGAGAGAGAGAGTGTGGGAGACAGTGAGAGAGGATGAGAGTGTGAGAGTGAGTGAGAGAGAGTGAGAAAGAGAGACTGAGGGTGAAAAAGAGAGAGTGAGTGAGAGAGAGAGTGAGAGAGTGATAGAAAGTGAGAGAGAGTGAGTGAGAATGAGAGCGTGAGAGTGAGAGAGTGAGTGACAGAGAGTGAGAAAAAGAGAGTGAGAAAGAGGGAGTGAGAAAGAGAGAGAGTGTGAGGGAGAGAAAGTGAGGGTGAGTGATGGAGAGTGAGGGAGAGAGAGGGAGAGTGAGAGAGTGTGAGAAAGAGTGAGAGAGTGAGAAAGTGAGAGAGTGTGTGAGAGTGTGAGGGTTCGAGACAGTGAGAGAGAGTGAGAGAGAATGAGAGAAAATGAGAGAGAGAGATAGAGGGAGTGAGACAGAGAGAGAGGGAGAGAGAGAGAGGGAGAGAGAGTGCGAGAGAGATGGAGAGAGGGGGTGAGAGAGGGAGAGTGAGAGGGAGTGAGAGAGAGTGAGAGAGAGAGTGAGAAAGAGGGAGAGAGAGTGAGAGAGTGGGAGAGAGAGGGAGAGGGAGAGAGAGGGAGGGAGCGGGAGGGAGAGGGAGAGAGAGGGAGAGAGAGGGAAAGAAAGGGAGAGAGAGAGAGGGAGAGAGAGTGAAAGCGAGAGTGAGAGTGAGAGTGCGAGGGCGAGGGAGAGGGAGGGAGAGAGAGTGACAGAGAGTGAGAAAGTGAGTGTGAGAGAGAGATAGTGTGTGAGAGAGAGACAGATTGAGAGAGAGAGAGACAGAGTGAGAGAGTGAGGGAGGGAGAGAGTGAGAGAGAGAGTGAGAGAGAGTGAGAGTGAGAGAGTGACAGAGAGTGAGAAAGAGAGAGTGAGAGGGAGAGGGAGAGCGAGAGCGAGAGACAGAGACAGATATAGAGGGAGAGAGGGAGAGAGAGGGTGGAGAGAGTGAGAGAGTGAGAGAGAGTGAGACAGTGTGAGAGAGTGAGTGACAGAGTGTGAGAGAGTGAGTGAGAGAGAGTGAGACAGAGTGAAAGAGTGACAGAGTGACAGGCAGAGAGTGAGAGTGAGAGAGAGAGTGTGAAAGAGAGAGTGTGAGAGAGAGTGTGAGAGAGAGAGTGTGAGAGAGTGAGTGACAGAGAGTGAGAAAGAGAGTGAGAGAGTGAGAGAGAGAGTGAGTGAGAGAGAGAGTGAAAGAGCGATTGAGAGACAGAGTGACAGACCGAGAGAGAGAGAGAGTGAGAGAGAGAGATAGTGAGAGAGTGAAAGTTTGAGAGATAGAGAGAGAGAGTTTTTGAGAGAGTGACAGAGTGAGAGAGTGAGAGACAGAGAGAGAGTGTGAGAGATAGTGTGAGAGACAGAGTGAGAGTGTGTGAGAGAGAGAGTGTGAGATAGAGAATGTGAGAGAGACAGTGTGATAGAGAGAGTGTGAGAGAGAGAGTGTGAGAGAGAGAGACAGTGAGAGAGTGATAGAGAGAGATAGATTGAGAGACATATAGAGTGAGAGTGTGACAGAGTGTGAGTGTGAGAGAGTGAGAAAGAGAGAGAGAGTGAGAGAGAGAGAGTGAGAGAGAGTGAGTGACAGAGAGCAAGAAAGAGAGTGAGAGAGAGAGTGAGAGAGTGTGAGAGCGTGAGTGACAGAGAGTGAGAGAGTGAGTGAGAGAGAGTGAGACAGAGTGAAAGATTGACAGTGTGACAGACAGAGAGAGAGTGCGAGAGTGAGAGAGAGAGAGAGAGTGAGAGAGAGAATGTGAAAGAGAGTGTGTCAGAGAGAGTGTGAGAGAGTGCGAGAGAGAGTAAGAGAGTGTGAGAGAGTGAGTTGCAGAGTGTGAGAGAGTGAATTTTAGAGAGTGAGACAGAGTGAAAGAGTGACAGAGTGACAGACCGAGAGAGAGAGTGTGAAAGAGAGAGTGTGAGAGAGAGTGTGAGAGAGAGAGTGCGAGAGAGTGCGTGACAGAGAGTGAGAAAGAGAGTGAGAGAGAGTGAGAGCGAGAGAGTGTGAGAGAGTGAGTGACAGAGTGAGTGAGAGAGAGAGTGAGACAGAGTGAAAGACTGATAGAGTGACAGAGTGGCAGACCGAGAGAGAGAGAGAGAGTGAGAGAGAGAGAGTGAAAGATTGAGAGATAGTGAGAGAGAGTTTTTGAGAGAGTGACAGAGTGAGAGAGTGACAGAGTGAGAGATTGAGAGGCAGAGAGAGTGTGAGAGAGACAGTGAGAGACAGAGTGAGAGTGAGAGTGTGAGAGAGAGAGAGTGTGAGGTAGAGAATGTGAGAGAGACAGTGTGATAGAGATAGTGTGAGAGAGTGAGAGAGTGAGTGAGAGAGAGAGAGAGAGAGTGAGAGTGAGAGAGAGATAGATTGCGAGACAGATAGAGTGAGTGAGTGAGAGAATGACAGAGTGAGAGAGTGACAGAGTGAGAGAGTCACAGAGTGAGAGTGTGAGTGAGAGAGAGAGAGTGAGAGAGAATGAGAGAGTGAGACAGAGTGAGAGAGTGATAGAGTGACAGAGTGAGAGAGTGACAGAGTGACAGAGTGAGAGTTTTGAGAGAGTGAGAAAGAGAGAGAGAGTAAGAGAGAGAGAGTGAGAGAGAGTGAATGACAGAGAGTGAGAAAGAGAGAGAGAGTGAGAGAGTGTGAGAGAGTGAGTGACAGTGAGTAAGAGAGTGAGTGAGAGAGAGAGTGAGACAGAGTGAAAGAGTGACAGTGACAGACCAAGAGAGAGAGAGTGAGAGAGCGAGATAGATTGAGAGACAGATAGAGTGAGTGAGAGAGAGAGTGAAAGAGTGAGAGTGTGACAGAGTGAGAGAGAGTGAGAGAGAGTGAGTGAGTGACAGAGAGTGAGAAAGAGAGTGAGTGAGTGAGAGAGAGAGTGAGAGAGAGTGTGAAAGAGAGAGTGTGAGAGAGAGAGTGTGAGAGAGTGAGTGAGTGAAAGAGAGTGAGAGAGTGAGAGAGAGAGAGTGAGAGAATGTGAGAGAGCGAGTAACAGAAAGTGAGAGAGTGAGTGAGAGAGAGTTTGAGACAGAGTGAAAGAGTGACAGAGTGACAGACC
This sequence comes from Stegostoma tigrinum, assembly GCF_030684315.1. NCBI lineage: Eukaryota > Metazoa > Chordata > Chondrichthyes > Orectolobiformes > Stegostomatidae > Stegostoma > Stegostoma tigrinum. The sequence goes on along the minus strand of NC_081396.1, from coordinate 15,043,262 downwards.
GAGAGAAAGAGTGAGAGAGTGAGAGCGAGCATGAGAGAGAGAGTTAGAGAGTGAGAGAGAGAGATAGATTGAGAGACAGATAGAGTGAGTGAGTGAGAGAGGGAAAGAGTGAGAGGGTGAGAGAGAGAGCGAGTGAGAGAGAGTGAGTGACAGAGAGTGAGAAAGAGAGTGAGAGAGTGAGAGAGAGAGTGAGAGAGTGAGTGACAGAGAGTGAGAGAGTGAGTGAGTGAGTGAGAGAGAGAGTGAGACAGAGTGAAAGATTGACAGAGAGACAGACCGAGAGAGAGAGAGTGAGAGAGAGAGAGAGAGAGAGAGAGAGAGTGTGAAAGAGAGAGTGTGATTGAGAGAGTGTGCGAGAGTGAGTGACAGAGAGTGAGGAAGAGAGTGAGAGAGAGATAGTGAGAGAGAGATAGAGAGAGTGAGAGAGAGATAGATTGAGAGACAGATAGAGTGAGTGAGTGAGAGAGTGAGAGAGAGAGTGAGAGAGTGAGTGAGAGTGAGAGAGTGAGAAAGAGAATGAGAGAGTGAGACAGAGTGATAGAGTGACAGAGTGAGAGAGTGATAGAGTGAAAGAGTGAGAGTGTGAGAGAGTGAGAGTGAGAGAGTGAGAGTGTGAAAGAGAGAGTGTTAGAGAGCGTGTGAGAGAGAGTGTGAGAGAGTGCGTGACAGAGAGTGAGAAAGAGAGTGAGAGAGTATGAGAGAGTGAGTGACAGAGTGTGAGAGAGTGAGACAGAGTGAAAGAGTGACAGAGTGACAGACCGAGAGAGAGAGTGTGAACAAGAGTGTGTGTGAGAGAGTGTGAGAGAGTGAGTTACAGAGAGTGAGAAAGAGAGTGAGAGAGTGAGAGAGAGAGTGAGAGAGTGTGAGCGAGCGAGTGACAGAGAGTGAGAGAGTGAGTGAGAGAGAATGTGAGACAGAGTGAAAGAGTGACAGAGTGACAGACCGAGAGAGAGAGAGTGAGAGAGAGAGATTGAGAGAGAGAGTGTGAGAGAGAGTGTGAGAGAGAGAGTGCGAGAGAGTGCGTGACAGAGAGTGAGAAAGAGAGTGAGTGAGAGAGAGAGAGAGTGAGAGAGTGTGAGAGAGTGAGTGACAGAGAGTGACAGAGTGAGTGAGAGAGAGAGTGAGACAGAGTGAAAGAGTGATAGTTTGACAGAGTGACAGACCGAGAGAGAGAGAGAGAGTGAGAGAGAGAGAGAGAGTGAGAGAGAGAGTCAGAGAGAGGGAGAGAGAGATAGATTGAGAGACAGTTAGAGTGAGTGAGTGAGAGAGTGAAAGAGTGAGAGTTTGCGAGAGTGAGAGACCGAGAGAGAGAGTGTGAAAGAGAGAGTATGAGAGAGAGTATGAGAGAGAGAGTGTGAGAGAGTGAGTGACAGAGAGTGAGAAAGAGAGTGAGAGAGTGAGAGAGACAGAGTGAAAGAGTGATAGTTTGACAGAGTGACAGACCGAGAGAGAGTAAGAGAGAGAGAGAGTGAGAGAGTGAAAGTTTGAGAGATAGAGAGATAGAGTTTTTGAGAGAGTGACAGAGTGAGAGAATGACAGAGTGAGAGAGTGAGAGACTGAGAGACAGAGAGAGAGTGTGAGAGATAGAGTGAGAGACAGAGTGAGAGCGTGAGAGAGAGAGTGTGAGATAGAGAATGTGAGAGAGACAGTGTGATAGAGAGAGTGTGAGAGAGTGAGAGTGTGAGCGAGAGAGACAGTGAGAGAGTGATAGAGAGAGATAGATTGAGAGACAGATAGAGTGAGTGAGTGAGAGAGTGACAGAGTGAGAGTGTGAGAGAGTGAGAGAGACAGAGAGTGAGAGAGAGAGAGTAAGAGAGAGTGAAAGAGAGTGAGTGACAGAGAGTGAGAAAGAGAGTGAGAGAGTGAGTGAGACAGAGTGAAAGAGTGAGAGAGTGACAGACCGAGAGAGAGAGAGAGTAAGAGAGTGTGAGAGAGTGAGTTGCAGAGTGTGAGAGAGTGAGTCAGAAAGAGTGAGACAGAGTGAAAGAGTGACAGAGTGAGAGACCGAGAGAGAGAGTGAGAGAGAGAGTGTGAAAGAGAGAGTGTGAGAGAGAGTGTGAGAGAGAGAATGCGAGAGAGTGCGTGACAGAGAGTGAGAAAGAGAGTGAGAGAGAGAGAGAGTGAGAGTGTGAGAGAGTGAGTGACAGAGAGTGACAGAGTGAGTGAGAGGGAGAGTGAGACAGAGTGAAAGACTGATAGAGTGACAGAGTGGCAGACCGAGAGAGAGAGAGAGAGAGTGAGAGAGAGAGAGTGAAAGATTGAGAGATATTGAGAGAGAGTTTTTGAGAGAGTGACAGAGTGAGAGAGTGAGAGACAGAGAGAGAGTGTGAGAGAGAGAGTGAGAGACAGAGTGAGAGTGAGAGTGTGAGAGAGAGAGAGTGTGAGGTAGAGAATGTCAGAGAGACAGTGTGATAGAGAGAGTGTGAGAGAGTGAGTGAGAGAGAGAGTGAGAGAGAGAGTGAGAGTGAGAGAGAGATAGATTGAGAGACAGATAGAGTGAGTGAGTGAGAGAGTGACAGAGTGAGAGAGTGACAGAGTGAGAGAGTCACAGAGTGAGAGTGAGAGTGTGAGAGAGAGAGAGTGTGAGGTAGAGAATGTCAGAGAGACAGTGTGATAGAGAGAGTGAGAGAGAGAGAGTGAGAGAGAGAATGAGAGAGTGAGACAGAGTGAGAGAGTGATAGAGTGAGAGAGTGACAGAGTGACAGAGTGAGAGTTTTGAGAGAGTGAGAAAGAGAGAGAGAGTGAGAGAAAGTAGGTGACAGAGAGTGAGAAAGAGAGTGAGAGAGAGAGTGAGAGAGTGTGAGAGAGTGAGTGACAGTGAGTGAGAGAGTGAGTGAGAGAGAGAGTGAGACAGAGTGAAAGAGTGACAGTGACAGACCGAGAGAGAGAGTGAGAGAGAGAGATAGATTGAGAGACAGATAGAGTGAGTGAGTGAGAGTGAAAGAGTGAGAGTGTGAGAGAGTGAAAGAGAGAGAGAGTGTGAGAGAGTGAGTGACAGAGAGTGAGAAAGAGAGTGAGAGAGTGAGAGAGAGAGAGAGTGAGAGAGTGAGTGACAGAGAGTGAGGGAGTGAGTGATAGAGAGAGTGAGACAGAGTGAAAGAGTGACAGAGTGACAGACCGAGAGAGAGAGAGTGAGAGAGAGAGAGTGAAAGATTGAGAGATAGTGAGAGAGAGTTTTTGAGAGAGAGACAGAGTGACAGAGTGAGAGAGTGAGAGAGAGAGTGTGAGAGAGAGAATGAGAGACAGAGTGTGAGAGAGTGAGTGAGAGAGAGAAAGTGAGAGAGAGAGTGAGAGAGTGACAGAGAGATAGATTGAGAGACAGATATAGTGAGTGAGTGAGAGAGTGACAGAGTGAGAGAGTGACAGAGTGAGAGAGTGAGTGAGAGAGAGAGTGAGAGAGAGAATGAGAGAGTGAGACAGAGTGAGAGAGTGATAGAGTGACAGAGTGAGAGAGTGACAGAGAGACAGAGTGAGAGTTTTGAGAGTGTGAGAAAGAGAGAGAGAGTGAGAGAGTGAGAGAGAGAGAGAGTGTGAGAGAGTGAGTGACAGAGAGTGAGTGACAGAGAGTGAGGAAGAGAGTGAGAGAGAGAGAGAGTGAGAGAGTGTGAGAGAGTGAGTGAGTGAGAGAGAGAGTGAGACAGAGTGAAAGAGTGACAGAGAGACAGACCGAGAGAGAGAGAGTGAGAGAGTGAGAGAGAGAGACAGATTGAGAGAGAGACAGAGTGAGTGAGTGAGAGAGTGAAAGAGTGAGAGTGTGAGAGAGTGAGAGAGAGAGTGAGAGAGAGTGAGTGACATAGAGTGAGAAAGAGAGTGAGAGAGTGAGAGAGAGAGTGAGAGAGTGAGAGAGAGTGAGTGAGAGAGAGAGTGTGAAAGAGCGAGTGTGAGAAAGAGAGTGTTTGAAAGAGAGTGTGAGAGAGCGACAGTGACAGAGAGTGAGAAAGAGAGTGTGAGAGTGAGTGACAGAGTGTGAGAGAGTGAGTGAGAGAGAGTGTGAGACAGAGTGAAAGAGTGGCAGAGTGACAGACCGAGAGAGAGTGAGAGAGAGAGTGTGAGAGAGAGAGTGTGAGAGAGTGAGTGACAGAGAGTGAGAAAGAGAGAGAGAGTGAGAGAGTGTGAGAGAGTGAGTGACAGTGAGTGAGACAGTGAGTGAGAGAGAGAGTGAGACAGAGTGAAAGAGTGACAGTGACAGACCGAGAGAGAGAGAGTGAGAGAGAGAGATAGATTGAAAGACAGATAGAGTGAGTGAGTGAGAGAGTGACAGAGTGAAAGAGTGACAGAGTGAGAGTGTCACAGAGTAAGAGAGTGAGTGAGTGAGAGAGAGAGTGAGATAGAGTGAAAGAGTGACAGAGTGACAGACCGAGAGAGAGAGAGTGAGTGAGAGGGTGAGAGAGAGAGAGCGTGAGAGAGAGAGTGTGAAAGAGAGATTGTGAGAGAGAGTTTGTGAGAGAGTGAGTGACAGAGAGTGAGAAAGAGAGAGAGAGGGAGAGTGAGAGAGTGTGAGAGAGTGAGTGACAGAGAGTGAGGGAGTGAGTGAGAGTGAGAAAGAGAGAGTAAAAGATTGAGAGATAGTGAGAGAGAGTTTTTGAGTGAGTGAGAGAGTGAGAGAGAGAGTGTGAGACAGAGTGTGAGAGAGTGAGTGAGAGAGAGAGAGTGCGAGAGTGACAGAGAGATAGATTGAGAGACAGATATAGTGAGTGAGTGAGAGAGTGACAGAGTGAGAGAGTGACAGAGTGAGAGAGTCACAGAGTAAGAGAGTGAGTGAGAGAGAGAGAGAGAGTGAGAGAGAGAATGAGAGAGTGAGACAGAGTGAGAGAGTGATAGAGTGACATTGTGAGAGAGTGACAGAGTGCCAGAGTGAGAGTTTTGAGAGTGTGAGAAAGAGAGAGAGAGTGAGAGAGAGAGAGTGAGTGACAGAGAGTGAGTGACAGAGAGTGAGGAAGAGAGTGAGAGAGAGAGAGTGAGAGAGTGAGACAGAGTGAAAGAGTGACAGAGTGACAGACCGAGAGAGAGAGAGTGAGAGAGAGAGATAGATTTTGAGACCGACAGAGGGAGTGAGTGAGAGAGTGAAAGAGTGAGAGTGTTAGAGAGTGAGAGAGAGAGTGAGAGTGAGAGAGTGAGTGACATAGAGTGAGAAAGAGAGTGAGAGAGAGAGAGTGAGAGAGAGCGAGTGAAAGAGAGAGTGTGAAAGAGAGAGTGTGAGAGAGAGTGTGAGAAAGAGAGTGAGAGAGAGTGAGTGAGAGAGTGTGAGAGAGTGAGTGACAGTGAGTGAGAGAGTGAGTGAGAGAGAGTGTGAGACAGAGTGAAAGAGTGACAGAGTGACAGACCGAGAGAGAGAGAGTGAGAGAGAGGGAGTGAGAGAGAGAGTTAGAGAGTGAGAGAGAGAGATAGATTGAGAGACAGATAGAGTGAGTGAGTGAGAGAGTGAAAGAGTGAAAGTGTGAGAGAGTGAGAAAGAGAGAGTGTGAGAGAATGAGTGACAGAGAGTGAGAAAGAGAGTGAGAGAGTGTGAGAGAGTAAGTGACAGAGAGTGAAAGAGTGAGTGAGAGAGTGAGACAGAGTAAAAGAGTGACAGAGTGACAGACCGAGAAAGAGAGAGTGAGAGGGTGAGAGAGAGAGAGAGAGAGTGAGAGAGAGAGTGTGAAATAGAGAGTGTGAGAGAGAGAGTGTGAGAGAGTGAGTGACAGAGAGTGAGAAAGAGAGTGAGAGAGAGAGAGTGAGAGAGAGAGAGTGTGTGACAGAGTGAGTGACAGAGATTGAGGGAGTGAGTGAGAGAGAGAGTGAGACAGAGTGACAGAGTGACAGACCGAGAGAGAGAGAGAGAGAGTGAGAGAGAGAGAGAGAGAGTGAGAGAGAGAGTGTGAAATAGAGAGTGAGAGAGCGTGTGAGAGAGAGAGTGTGAGAGAGTGCGTGACAGAGAGTGAGAAAGAGAGTGAGAGAGTGAGAGAGTGTGAGAGAGTAAGTGACAGAGAGTGAGAGAGTGAGTGAGAGAGAGAGTGAGACAGAGAGAAAGAGTGATAGAGTGACAGAGTGACAGACCGAGAGAGAGAGAGAGAGAGTGAGAGGAAGAGAGAGAGAGAGTGAGAGAGTCAAAGTTTGAGAGATAGAGAGTGAGAGTTTTTGAGAGAGTGGCAGAGTGAGAGAGTGAGAGACAGAGAGAGAGTGTGAGAGATAGAGTGAGAGACAGAGTGAGAGTGTGTGAGAGAGTGTGAGATAGAGAATGTGAGAGAGACAGTGTGATCGAGAGAGTGTGAGAGAGTGAGTGAGAGAGACAGTGAGAGAGTGATAGAGAGAGATAGATTGAGAGACAGATAGAGTGAGTGAGTGAGAGAGTGACAGAGTGACAGAGAGTGAGTGACAGAGAGTGAGGAAGAGAGTGAGAGAGAGAGAGAGTGAGAGAGTGTGAGAGTGAGTGACAGAGAGTGAGAGAGTGAGTGAGTGAGAGAGAGAGTGAGACAGAGTGAAAGAGTGGCAGAGTGACAGACCGAGAGAGAGAGAGTGAGAGAGTGAGAGAGAGAGATAGATTGAGAGAGAGACAGAGTGAGTGAGTGAGAGATTGAAAGAGTGAGAGTGTGAGAGAGTGAGAGAGAGAGTGAGAGAGAGAGTGTGAGAGAGAGAGTGAGTGACAGAGTGTGAGAGAGTGAGTGAGAGAGAGAGTGACAGAGAGATAGATTGAGAGACAGATATAGTGAGTGAGTGAGAGAGTGACAGACTGAGAGAGTGATAGAGTCACAGAGTGAGAGAGTGAGTGAGAGAGAGAGACAGTGAGAGAGAGAATGAGAGAGTGAGACAGAGTGAGAGAGTGATAGAGTGACAGAGTGAGAGTTTTGAGAGTGTGAGAAAGAGAGAGAGAGTGAGAGAATGAGAGAGAGAGTGAGAGAGAGTGAGTTACAGAGAGTGAGGAAGAGAGTGAGAGAGAGAGTGTGTGAAAGAGAGAGTGTGAGAGAGAGTGTGAGAGAGAGAGTGTGAGAGAGTGAGTGACAGAGAGTGAGAGAGTGAGTGAGAGAGTGTGAGAGAGTGAGTGACAGAGAGTGAGAGAGTGAGTGAGAGAGAGTGTGAGAAAGAGTGAAAGAGTGACAGAGTGACAGACCGAGAGAGAGAGAGTGAGAGAATGAGAGAGAGGGAGTGAGAGAGAGAGTTTGAGAGTGAGAGAGAGAGATAGATTGAGAGACAGATAGAGTGAGGGAGTGAGAGAGTGAAAGAGTGAGAGTGTGAGAGAGTGAGTGACAGAGAGTGAGAAAGAGAGTGAGAGAGTGAGAGAGAGAGTGAGAGATTGTGTGAGAGTAAGTGACAGAGAGTGAGAGAGTGAGTGAGGGAGAGAGAGAGTGAGACAGAGTGAAAGAGTGACAGAGTGACAGACCGAGAGAGAGTGAGTGAGAGGGTGAGAGAGAGAGGGAGAGTGAGAGAGAGAGAGAGTGTGAAAGAGAGAGTGTAAGAGTGTGAGTGACAGAGAATGAGAAAGAGAGTGAGAGAGAGAGAGTGAGAGAGAGATAGAGAGAGTGAGAGAGAGATAGTTTGAGACACAGATAGAGTGAGTGATTGAGAGAGTGAGAGAGAGAGAGAGTGAGAGGGTGAGTGAGAGTGAGAGAGTGAGAGAGAGAATGAGAGAGTGAGACAGAGTGCGAGAGTGATAGAGTGACAGAGTGAGAGAGTAACAGAGTGACAGAGTGAGAGTGTGAGAGAGTGAGAGTGAGAGAGTGAGAGTGTGAAAGAGAGAGTGAGAGAGCGTGTGAGAGAGAGAGTGTGAGAGAGTGCGTGACAGAGAGTGAGAAAGAGAGTGAGAGAGTGAGAGAGTGTGAGAGAGTAAGTGACAGAGAGTGAGAGAGTGAGTGAGAGAGAGAGTGAGACAGAGAGAAAGAGTGATAGAGTGACAGAGTGACAGACCGAGAGAGAGAGAGAGAGAGAGAGTGAGAGGAAGAGAGAGAGAGAGTGAGAGAGTCAAAGTTTGAGAGATAGAGAGTGAGAGTTTTTGAGAGAGTGGCAGAGTGAGAGAGTGAGAGACAGAGAGAGAGTGTGAGAGATAGAGTGAGAGACAGAGTGAGAGTGTGTGAGAGAGAGAGTGTGAGATAGAGAATGTGAGAGAGACAGTGTGATCGAGAGAGTGTGAGAGAGTGAGTGAGAGAGACAGTGAGAGAGTGATAGAGAGAGATAGATTGAGAGACAGATAGAGTGAGTGAGTGAGAGAGTGACAGAGTGACAGAGAGTGAGTGACAGAGAGTGAGGAAGAGAGTGAGAGAGAGAGAGAGTGAGAGAGTGTGAGAGTGAGTGACAGAGAGTGAGAGAGTGAGTGAGTGAGAGAGAGAGTGAGACAGAGTGAAAGAGTGGCAGAGTGACAGACCGAGAGAGAGAGAGTGAGAGAGTGAGAGAGAGAGATAGATTGAGAAAGAGACAGAGTGAGTGAGTGAGAGATTGAAAGAGTGAGAGTGTGAGAGAGTGAGAGAGAGAGTGAGAGAGAGTGAGTGAGAGAGAGAGTATGAAAGAGAGAGTGTGAGAGAGAGTGTGAGAAAGAGAGTGTGAGAGAGTGCCAGTGACAGAGAGTGAGAAAGAGGGTGAGAGAGTGAGAGAGAGAGTGAGAGAGTGAGTTACAGAGTGTGAGAGAGTGAGTGAGAGAGAGTGTGAGACAGAGTGAAAGAGTGGCAGAGTGACAGACCGAGAGAGAGTGAGAGAGAGAGAGTGTGAAAGAGAGAGTGTGAGAGAGAGTGTGAGAGAGAGAGTGTGAGAGAGTGAGTGACCGAGAGTGAGAAAGAGAGTGAGAGATTGAGAGTGAGAGAGTGAGAGAGTGTGAGAGAGTGAGTGACAGAGAGTGAGAGAGTGAGTGAGAGAGAGTGTGAGACAGAGTGAAAGAGTGACAGAGTGACAGACCGAGAGAGAGAGAGTGAGAGAGTGGGAGAGAGGGAGTGAGAGAGAGAGTTTGAGAGTGAGAGAGAGAGATAGATTGAGAGACAGATAGAGTGAGTGAGTGAGAGAGTGAAAGAGTGAGAGTGTGACAGGGTGAGCGAGAGAGAGTGTGTGCGAGAGTGAGTGACAGAGAGTGAGAAAGAGAGTGAGAGAGTGAGAGAGAGAGTGAGAGATTGTGTGAGAGTAAGTGACAGAGAGTGAGAGAGTGAGTGGGGGAGAGAGAGAGTGAGACAGAGTGAAAGAGTGACAGAGTAACAGACCGAGAGAGAGAGTGAGAGGGTGAGAGAGAGAGAGAGAGAGAGAGTGTGAAAGAGAGAGTGTGAGAGAGTGAGTGACAGAGAGTGAGAGAGTAAGTGAGAGAGAGTGTTGGACAGAGTGAAAGAGTGACAGAGTGACAGACCGAGAGAGAGAGAGAGTTAGAGAGTGAGAGAGAGAGATAGATTGAGAGACAGATAGAGTGAGTGAGTGAGAGAGTGAAAGAGTGAGAGTGTGAGAGAGTGAGAGAGAGAGTGTGTGAGGGAGTGAGTGACAGAGAGTGAGAAAGAGAGTGAGAGAGTGAGAGAGTGAGTGAGTGAGAGAGAGAGTGAGACAGAGTGAAAGAGTGACAGAGTGACAGACCGAGAGAGAGAGAGTGAGACGGTGAGAGAGAGTGAAAGAGAGAGTGTGAAAGAGAGAGTGTGAGAGAGTGTGTGAGAGAGAGCGTGTGAGAGAGTGAGTGACGGAGAGCGAGAACAGAGTGAGAGAGTGTGAGAGAGATAGTGTGACAGAGATAGAGAGAGTGAGTTAGAGATAGTTTGAGAGACAGATAGAGTGAGTGAGTGAGAGTGAGAGAGAGAGAGTGAGAGAGTGAGTGAGAGTGAGAGAGAGAATGAGAGAGTGAGACAGAGTGAGAGAGTGATAGAGTAACAGAGTGAGAGAGTAACAGAGTGACAGAGTGAGAGTGTGAGAGAGTGAGAGTGAGAGAGTGAGAGTGTGAAAGTGAGAGTGTGAGAGAGTGAGAGAAAGTGAGAGTGAGTGAGAGAGAGAGTGAGTGACAGAGAGTGAGAAAGAGAGTGAGAGAGTGAGAGAGTGAGACAGAGTGGAAGAGTGACAGGGTGACAGACCGAGAGAGAGAGAGTGAGAGAGTGAGAGAGAGAGTGCAAGAGAGAGTGTGAAAGAGAGAGTGTGAGAGAGAGTGTGAGAGAGAGAGTGTGAGAGAGTGAATGACAGAGAGTGAGAAAGAGAGTGAGAGAGAGAGAGTTGAGAGAGTGAGAGAGAGATAGATTGAGAGACAGATAGGGTGAGTGACAGAGTGACAGAGAGAGAGAGTCACAGAGTGAGAAAGTGAGAGTGGGAGAGAGTGAGAGAGAGTGAGAGAGAGAGAGTGAGAGAGAGAGTGTGAGAGAGTGAGTGACAGAGAGTGAGAGTGAGTGAGAGAGAAAGTGAGACAGAGTGAAAAAGTGAAAGAATGACAGACCGAGAGAGAGAATGAGAGAGAGAGAGAGAGAGTGAGATTGAGCGAGAGAGAGTGCGAGAGAGTGTAAGATTGAGAGATAGAGAGAGTGAGTGAGAGAGTGATAGACTGAGATAGTGACGAGTGACAGAGTGAGAGACAGAGAGAGAGAGTGTGAGAGACAGAATGAGAGATAGAGTGAGAGAGAGAGATTGTGGGATAGAGAGTGTGAGAGAGTGAGAGAGAGTGAGAGAGACAGTGAGAGAGTGATAGAGAGAGATAGATTGAGAGACAGATAGAGTGAGTGAGTGAGAGAGTGAAAGAGTGAGAGTGTGAGACAGTGAGAGAGAGGGAGATTGAGAGAGAGAGAGTGAGAGAGAGTGAGTGACAGAGAGTGAGAAAGAGAGTGAGTGAGAGAGAGAGTGAGACAGAGTGAAAGAGTGACAGAGTGACAGACCGAGAGAGAGAGAGTGCGAGAGTGAGAGAGAGAATGTGACAGAGAGATTATGAGAGAGAGTTTGAGAGAGTGAGAGAGAGAGAGAGCGAGAGAGTGAGAGAGAGATAGACAAGGTGAGATTGAGATAGATTGAGAGACAGATAGAGTGAGTGAGTGAGAGAGAGAGAGTGAGAGAGTGAGTGAGAGAGATGGATTGAGAGACAGATAGAGTGAGTGAGTGAGAGAGTGACAGAGTGAGATAGTGAGAGTGTGAGAGAGTGAGAGTGTGAAAGTCGGAGTGTGAGAGAGTGAGAGAGAGAGAGAGAGTGAGAGAGAGTGTGAGAGAGTGAGTGACAGAGAGTGAGAGAGTGAGTGAGACAGAGAGTGAGACAGAGTGAAAGAGTGACAGAGTGACAGACCGAGAGAGAGAGAGTGCGAGAGTGAGAGAGAGAGAGTGAGAGAGAGAATGTGAAAGAGAGAGTGTGAGAGAGAGTGTGAGAGAGTGAGAGAGCGAGAGAGAGAATGAGAGAGAGAATGAGAGAGTGAGAGAGAGATAGTTTGAGAGACAGATAGAGTGAGTGAGTGAGAGAGTGACGGAGTGAGAGAGTCACAGAGTAAGAGAGTGAGAGAGAGAGAGAGAGAGAGAGAGTGAGGGAGAGTGTGTGAAAGAGGGAGTGTGAGAGAGAGTGCGAGAGAGTGAGTGACAGAGAGTGAGAAAGAGAGTGAGAGAGTGAGAGAGAGAGAGAGAGTGAGAGAGTGAGTGAGAGAGAGAGTGAGACAGAGTGAAAGAGTGATAGAGTGACAGAGTGACAGACCGAGAGAGAGAGAGAGTGAGAGGGTGAGAGAGAGAGAGAGAGTGAGAGAGACAGTGTGAAATAGAGAGTGTGAGAGAGAGAGTGAGAGAGTGAAAGATTGAGAGAAAGAGAGAGAGAGTTTTTGAGAGAGTGACAGAGTGAGAGAGTGACAGAGTGAGAGAGTGACAGAGTGAGTGTGTGAGAGAGTGAGAGACAGAGAGAGAGTTTGAGAGAGAGTGAGAGACAGAGTGAGAGAGAAGTGTGAGAGAGAGAGTGTGAGATAGAGAGTGTGAGAGAGTGAGAGAGTAAGTGAGAGAGAGAATGAGAGAGTGATTGAGAGATAGATTGAGAGACAGATACAGTGAGTGAGTGAGAGAGTGACAGAGTGAGAGAGTCACAGAGTGAGAGAGTGAGAGAGAGTGATTGAGAGAGAGAGTGAGAGAGAAAATGAGAGAGTGAGACAGAGTGTGAGAGTGATAGAGTGACAGAGTGAGAGATTGACAGAGTGACAGAGTGAGAGTGTGAGAGAGTGAGAGAGCGACAGAGTGAGAGAGTGAGAGAGAGAGAGAGAGTGTGAGAGAGAGAGTGAGAAAGAGAGAGAGAGCGACAGAGAGTGTGTGACAGAGAGTGTATCACAGAGAGTGAGAGACAGAGTGAGAGACAGAGAGTGAAAGACAGAGAGAGAAAGACACAGAATGAGATAGAGTGAGAGAGAGAGTGAGAGAGAGATTGAGTGAGAGGGAGATAGTGTGAGACAGTGAGAGAGTGAGAGAGAGAGAGTGAGAAAGAGAGAGTGAGACAGAGTGGGAGAGCGAGAGCGAGCGAGAGAGAGAGACAGCGTGAGAGAGAGAGAGAGAGAAAGACTGAGAGAGTGAGAGAGCGAGAGAGTGAGAGTTAGTGAAAGACACAGAGAGAGAGAGTGCGAGGAAGAGTGAGAGAGAGGGAGACAGAGCAAGAGAGAGAGATTGTGAGAGAGTGAGAGAGTACGAGAGTGAGAGTGAGAAAGAGTGCGAGTGAGAGACAGTGAGAGAGAGAGTGACAGAGTGACAGAGAATTGGAAAGAGTGAGAAAGAGTGAGAGAGAGAGAGAAGAGTGTGAGAGAGAGAGAGTGAGGGAGAGAGAGAGTGTGAGATAGAGAGAGAATGAGAAAGAGAGACAGAGTGTGTGACAGAGAGTGTGTGACAGAGAGTGAGAGACAGAGAGTGAGAGAGAGAGAGAGACAGAGAGATAGATAGAGAGATTGATAGAGTGAGAGAGAGAGAGAGAGAGAGAGTGTGTATTGGATGTGGTTCAGTGAGTCGATGGAAGCAGAAATTGATAAAAGGAAAAGTGTCGACTTATTGTCAAGCTCCATCTCCGAGTGAAACCATGGCCCTTTAATGAGGCAAAATTCCATCAGCCAGCGGTTTGCAAATCTTTGGAACTCATTGCCACTGAAGGTTGTGGAGGCCAAGTCATTGAATAAGACAGAGTTAGATAGCTTCTGGATTATTTGTTGTCTTTGATTCTCGCAACTACAGTTATTGTTGTCTCAGTAAAAATTGAAGAAGGCGTGTCTGGGTAGTCAATGGAAATGAGCTGTTGGATGACTGAAATCCCCCACAAAAGGGCACTCAATCTTTCTCTGATCCTGGATTCTGCCATCAGCACACAGAAATTTGAAAGAAGTATAAACGCATCCAACTGATGAATAAGTAATTCGAGGCAAGGGAAAACGTCTCAATGAAACTTAATAACACATTGCTATATTCAATAAAATGTTGCGGAGTATTGTGTCTTTCACTCCAAGATTTTTTTTCTGTTGTTTCAATGCGTAAAACCCTTTGAACAAATCAAACAAACAGAAACGGCCTCACATTCGTGACAACTAGGCCGAGTGATTGAAAATTGCATAAACAATCTACAGTTCTGACACCATAAGGAACAAAAAAAAACTGAGTGTTGACTCAATCCGTAGATGTGAGGCTCACTTTTCATTTGTAATTTTCTCTGCGTGACCACCAGTAGTGCGATCAAATCAAAGATTAACAGAACTCCCAACGTTAAGCAGGCAACAAGTATGGAAACAGATTTACTTTCCTGCCCTTAAAGAGTACATTACTGACGAATTTAGCTAAGTCTGTGGCACAGTGTGGATTATGATTGAAGGCAGTCCACAGCAGCAATATTATTCTGAAACATTATTCCGAATGTGGGAACACTCATTGAGAAGATGTGCCTGATTGTTGATGACAGAAATCTGAACTGAGAGGCGCTTCCTTCCTCACATCGCTCTCTGTTAAGAAGAGAAACATGCTGACTGTGTTGGAAATCAGTGTTAGAAATTTACCTGAATATTGAGAAGTGTGCGCCGTGCTCACAGCGGTGTTGACCCCACGGATCTGTCTGACATTGCCGCAGAGTTGACTCGTGTGACAGGCACTCAATCCCATCGAGGCAAATAGGTCCTGTTCCTAATCCGTACAATTGAGAGTCTTACATAACATCCTGGACGCCACCACAGTGCAACTGTTTACAAATCACTTTCGCATCATGTGAAAACAGACTTTCTGAACACACCGTTCCAGGTCCAATTGTCGAACACTTCCACTCTTCCCTCAAAACGATGCTTTCAGTTCACGATCCGGATTTCCTTGAGCTCTATTCACACGAAAGAGTTACTATGACTTCAGAGCATGCCTACGTGTGTCCTCTGATGATTAACATAGATTTTCAGAAGGAACATGCAACATGACATAGAAACAGGATTGCCGGAGAAACTCAGTAAGTCTGGCAGCATCTGAGGAGAGAGAGTAAAGCGTTTTGGGTCCAGTGACCCTTATTCTGAAGGTTCATTGGACTAGAAACGATCCCTGTGCTTTGTCTCCACCGATTCGACCAGACGATTGGTATTTATCCAGCAACTCTGTCTTTGCTTCAGATTTCTGTCATCCACATTTCTTAATGTTTGGTTTTGGACATGACAGATGATGTACCAAATTAAACGGTTGGACGAACTTACACAGCTCTTCTGTAGGAGAAAGTCAGAAGGTGCATCGTACATGGAGCTTGAAAAGACCTTCGTCAATGTGCTACTGCAATTTTATGAAATAATTGCACTTGACATGACAAACAACAAGAAATTGACAGCAAACAAAACGTCTGTGTTGTTGGTAAGCTGCCAGATTTGCAGAACAGTACATGCGGTGATCCACTTTAATGTTAAAAGAGCTGTGCCCAATGTGGTGAAATTTGCCAGAAAATGTGTAGGGGTCACGCAATCCTTGCCCTAAGAGTGGTGAAAAATTTGACAGACATACAGTGAGGAACTGCCCTTTTTTGCTGGATACAAAAGTAGAGATAATAAATGATTGCTTATTTTCAGTAAACCCTTTTGGATATTCAGGAGAATATTTACTTCACATAGAGTATTGTCAACAGACTAACGATGGCGTTTTTACACTAAATTCGGAATGAATCTGATAGAGGTATGATTTCATAGGAAGGCAATTTATAACAGAGGGAATAATGGCTGTTTCATGCTCTGTGCACAGTGAACATAACAGTATCCTCAGAGTTCAATTCCATCCTCTACATTTTCTCCAATTCAGTGCACAAGTGTCACTTTAACACATCATCGACAATGTAACAGGAAAATGAGAACATTGAGAATGGTGTCACCGGAGCAAGTAAATCTCACATCCTCGTTATGAGAACAGTCGTCTTGATGACCCAATTGTGCTGAAGGACATTCCCAGGGAAATGAGTCATTTCCTGAACACTTCATATCTTTCAACTAAACTGGGCCTGAGCCCGCTACATTGGAGGAAGGAAATGTTATGTCCAGTGCATTTGTACATCCCAGTTGTTTGCAAACCACTTCAGTGTCCACCACATCCCAGGAGTCATCACAAACAGTGCCCCATGCCCCTTAGTAATAAATCTCCACTCGACCAGCACAAGGGCTTCCACCATCTGGCAGCCATAACTGTAAGTGTTCTGTTCGACAATAATACACAGCATTATACTTTCATTACACAATTCTTTCATTGGTCAGTCCCTCTGAATATATAGATGATTGTTTCTCTGAGAGGTCCATAAAAGTATGATGCAGAACATTTTGAAAGACTAATTTAGTTCAATTTAACCCATCTGCGAGAATACACAGCAGAGAAATATTTCAAAGAATCTCATTTTTTTTGTTCCAGTACTGCCAGTTTCACTTTCATTTTCTATTGTGAATATTTTATGAGTTATTGTGCAATAAGTTGGATTTTTCCTTTCCAGTCTCTCAGTTTGTTGCTGTCGGTGATTCAATATTCTGCTTTATCCAGGGCCCTCTGATGTTCCCTGGTATGGTGTGTTCCTCCAGCTCCAATCTGATTTAGCGATTACTTTATCGATGCTTGTCCTATTTTATAGCTTTCTCCAATATTAATCCTCTGTCTTCGTTCCTTCAACGCCAACATTTAAAAAAAACTATAGCAGGCTAAAACACTACAACACATATACAGGAGAGATATCACACCAATTTTCACACGGATGTGAGTAATAATATAATCATTCAGTTGCCCAATCCCTCTGATGAAGGGTCTGGGCCCGAAACATCAGCTTTTGTGCTCCTGAGATGCTCTTGGCCTGCTGTGTTCATCCAGCTACACACTTTGTCACCGTGATCAAGGGTTTACTTTTGCAAGTAATAAGAGCAAGGCGACATTGAGAGGAAAAGATGATTTAAAGAGTGATTTCTGGGTGCTGTAAGTTTTGGAAAACGAATGGCCACCACATGGATTCTACCAATTAAATTCGGAATGTTCAAAATGTCAGATTTGTTGCAGAATATCTGAAAATTTATGATCTGCAAGATAAGAAAAGACTGTCAGAAAGAACGGGTATGATGAGACAAATGGGAATTTAAAAAGGATAGTTTCTCAGCGTCTGATCAGTTGAATTACTGACGAAGCTAATAACAATATATAGGAGATGGTGAAAGGGTGAAGGGAGGTAGAGGCGACGTAGAGGTCTAGGGTGCGTGAACACATGTGAATACTGACGCTGTAACTCCTGAAAATGTAACTGAAAGGCAACATGTATATCGGAGCGACAGCAATAACGCTTTGAGTACTTGTAGAAGTAAAAATATTGGAACAGGATGGCAAGTCTTTGTCTGTTCTTGTTTCATGTACTTCGATAGAAAAGACCACAACTAATTCACAGTCACAAAATCACAGATTACAGAGGTCTTCAGTGCACAGTAAGGTTCTTCAGTCCACAGAGTCTGCTTTGATGAGAAACAAGCACATATCTATTCTAATGTCATTTCCCAGCACCTGGGTTCGCCTTGTACTCCTTGGCATCATAGGGGCATCTCTAAATACACCTGCTCCTAACACCCTGACAGGCAGTGAGTTCCAAATTGCACCAAATTCTGAATTGAAAAGAATATCCTCATTACCCTCGAATACTTCTGCCCATTACCTAGAATGCATGATACATTGAATACAACACCTTAAACTAGGGAAACGCTTCCTTATTACATTTTATATCCGCGAATTCTCTCCATGCTCAGTCTCCCTCGTTCAAAAGAAATGAATTCCATACCAGCCAATTAGTCTTCAGAACTGAATAGTTTCCAGCTTGAAAAAAAAACCCTGGTACCTTTCCTCTGCATACTCTCTAGTATTAAAAAAAATCTTCTGATGTGGATCCCAGAACTGTGCACACGATTCTGCTCTGGTTAAACAATGTTTCATGCAGTTTCAGCATAACCTTTTTGCACTGAAACTATTGCCATCAGCGAACAACAAACCATTTCCTTGCATTTATAGATGTGAAGTGAAACCTCCACCAGCCCCTCCTGATATTATAATACTCTATGTGGTGGCGATTTAAACTTTGTCGTTCCTAGAAAAAAATCCCAACCTATTCAATCATTCCCTATACCGCAAACCTTTCAAACACAGCAACCTCGTTGTAACTCTTTTCTGAACACATTCCAGCTTCGCAGCATCTTTCCTGTAGCAAGGACAAAATAATTGAATGCAGTGTTCCAAAAGTGTTCTACCCGATCTCCTGTGCAGCACGACACCCCAACTCCAAGACATATGTCACTGACTAATGAAGGTTAGCATTCCAACTGCCTCCTTCACTACATTGTCTCCCCGTGTCTTTACTTTCAATGAACTATGAGTCTGCACACCAAGGTCTCATTGTTCTGCAACACTACACAGGATATTATCACCAAGTGGATAAGTGAAAGCCCCATCTGTCTTTTCAAAGTGTGGCATTTCCCATTTGTTTGAATTAAGCTCCACCTGCCAATCCTCGGCCATATTGCCCATCTGATCAACGTCTTTTATACTCATTCTCATCAAAATTTGAATTCGCGACGCCACCATCTCTCACAACATCAGCAATTTATGGTCAAACTCAGCAGGGCTGGCTGCATAGTTCGGTAGAAAATGGTGTTAACATTTCGAGTCCAGGACTGAAGCTTATCGTGTGCACGCGTGGCAGCTTCTCTTTTGGATTATAAAATTGATCTGTTTGTATATTGTGGAAAATATCTTAAGTTTTCACATTTATTCATTTGGCTCGTGCCTGCTTTCATCCCAGAGGGGGAAAAAATGTTCTGAGTGACACTGATAAACATCCTCAGTTCACTCAGCAGATAGATATTTGATTTGACATTTCTGAACAGTTTTGTCTGGTAAAGCCAACTCATCTGAGCACAGGACTTCTACCCAACTGCTGTCAGTGCCAGAAAACTTCAGTGGGCCAAAGGTCTTGCAGTCCCGGAGCTGTGGTTCCTTCCCATAACACGAGATATCAAGCACTCATGATCGGCCATCCCTTTGAAGAGTTATATGCTTCTAAGGCATAACGACAACTCAGCTTCCTGCAGGCAACGTCAGCATCACTTCGATCCACAGAGTGTCCAGTAATTCGCCCTAGCTTCCATTGTAGTAAATTTTGAGACGGCCGTCACAGCAGCTTTCCCCATTCGCATGTCTTAGCGACCAATTTTCATCTGTAACATCACAGTTTTTGAGAACAACGCTTAAGCTGAATGGAGACTTTCCAGAATTAACAATAACAGAAAAATATGATTTTTAATCATTAGTGATGTATTCTGTATTTAACTTTCAAGTGGTTTCATCTTGGCCATCACTTTTATTCTGTAAAAATATTGAGAGAAATATGGAACACCAAGTGCCATTAATCTGGAGCAATGGGGATATAAAGTTGCTAAACAAAAAACGTCTCGGTATGAAATAACAACTTGAACCATTCAATCTGCTATTGCTTCTACAGACGGTACTAGAACCCCCAAATGTTACTACGGCTGCTGTGTTGCTATTGTTTTCATTTCTGACAACAGAGCACGTTACATTTCGCAAATTCAACGCGAGGCTCTGAAACAAAAAAAATCATATCAGACAAGAAGGTGATGTGGACTGAGGACGTCTTTTCGAGGACAGGAGCACATTTGTGATGTCCAAACATCTTGCAACATAATGGGATGGTTCACAGATTTTAAAATGTGAGACTTTTGATCACTAGCATTATTGTTGACACGAGCGAATTGTGTCAAAGTATATGAGGAGAAAGTACTTTAGGGCTATGGAGCTGGACTGTCATCCGTGAGTGTGAAAAATGGCGCAGCAGGCTCGAAGGGCCGAATGGCCTCATACTTCTCCTACTGTCTATGTTTACGTGTTTCTACCATTTCATGATATCTCTGTCTAGTCGAAAATATTGCCTAGTCTAAAAATGCATACCCCTTCACTGAAATAGAGAAAAAGAAATAAGACACCAAGTAAAGGACAAAGTAATGCCTAGGTTGGAAATCTGAAACAGATACAGAGAACGCTGGAGAAACCAACAGGCATCGCTGCGCATATAGAGACAGAAACAGTGTTAATGTTATTAGTCTGGTATGGGACCTCCTTTTGTACTCCAGTTCTGAAGAATAGACACACTGGACTCGAAACGTTAACTAAGTTAGTCTGTTCACAGATGCTCACAGACCTGCTGAGTTTCTTCCAAATTCTCTACGTTTGCTTGAGCCATCCTGATAAAAAATCCATGCGAATATATTTGCAGCAAAACCCTTTCTTCATGAATCGAATGGTTCGTAAAGAAAAGCCGAAAAAATAGCCAAATTTCTAGAATGTGAAATATAGTCTTCGAACATGGTGAACAAAGTTGCTGCACGCGTTTTGTTTCTGTCTTACCTACTGCTGTATATCTTCAGACCTAACCGACAGCAAATAAAATTCAAAGGAAATTATATAAATTGAATCTTCTGGAAATAAATTACCGTCACTATCAGTGTTACTGTACCAGAAGACACAGTGTAAATTGATTGACCAAACGCTGCACATAAATGAAATCTGCACAAACTTGTAACTCTATCCTGGACGTTTCATTCCTGATAGGCTGACCCTGCGATATTCTTAAAGAAAATAATGAACAGAATTCGGATTCTAGCGATGATGTTTGAAAGAGCTTTAGAAACCAATGTTCACACAAAGCTAAACTCCACATATGCATGAACACTATTAACGCACTACGCAACATCATTTCGCTAGAAGTGATGTATAGGTGTTGGATTTATATATATATATGCAAATTTTGACTGTAACAACGTGGTTATTATCAGCACTACACAATCTAGGTCTATGACAAAATACTTGCTAATCACATTAATGCATTGAACGGAAATATGCTTTAAGAAGCTCGATGGTACGTGGCACAATGTAACCGGTTTACATTACATTGTTTACATTAGCTGAACAACTTAATACATTCATCACCAAAGTTCACCTCCCAGATGAGACACCAGCAGACTGAGCTTCAACAACTCAAGTACATTCCTTTAAACAATCTAAAAAAAAGTCACTCTTACAAATGACTAAACGTGCACAGAAATTGGAAACATCAGCACTTACAGGCCCCCATCCTAGTGGAATAATAAGGTTTTTCCGTAACTGGTACTTGAGAAATATTGTATCCTTCTTTGGCTTCAACAGAATGCAGTGGTGCATGAGCCCAGATCATCACCACTAGATTTGGATTTTTAGATACACTGGCCAAGTGGACATCCCCATATTTTTCAAGACAAATCAATATATAGTAGGCGGTTTAATGTCCCAATATTAATTGTCACCGCTACCAATTTATCATTAAGAATAAATTGAGCAAAAGAATCATACTAGGTATTTCAGTGATACAGATTTTGGAAGGGTGTGTTCCATCAAAATTATGGTATTAACCAATATCGATAGCAACATATCAGTTTTGCATCAACATGATGATGCAAATAATGAAGGTAGGACAATCAACTTAAATTGAAAGTTCTGTGAATTATGTCCCACCATGGTCAAGTGACTGATGCTGTAAGTACAAAATCTGAAAGAAATGTCTGCATGTGACTTGAAGTTCAAACAATGCACGTCACAGTGTTGACTGGTGTTTTACAGATGGTGAATTCACTGCTAACCGTGAATCGAGTACAACCGAATGTAACAGAAAATCCTTCCAGGTGTTTCGATTTTCTAAACAAGAGTTGTGTTCTTGTTTGCTTGCCTTAAGTGATAACTCTGTGGCAAATTAAAGGGGAAAAATGGCAAAATGAATAAACTGCCTTGATATATCTTTTCAAATCACATCAAAAAACTATGTTTGGCACACCTCTCAACAGAAAATCAGAAATATATTTAAAATGTATTTACATTGTCAAAACTGTAACATTGCCAGCAAAATGACATTCATGTCAACCTCGTCTCAATTTGCAGTAGTCTTGCCCTGACTTAAAAAGTCAATAGTTTTCATGTGAATTTCCACTAGTTTGAGCATGAAATCAATGCTGAATAGACAGCACAATCCTGACGGTAGTTTGCACACATATCTGAGGGGTGTGGAGGGGGCGCAGGGGGTGGTAGTGATAGAAACAGTGACACATATCCTTCTGGACTATGGCATAGCAAAGCAAGTCTGCGGAAAGACGCTGTTGGATATTACTGGCTTGTTTCAAGCAGCTCTGCGTCGCAAGATTCTGTGCTCTCCCGTTTGTTCCCCAGAACACAAAGGGATACAAATATGGTTTACATCTGGAGAATCACCAACTCGGTCACATACGCTCTTTGGTCCATCTGAAAACTGTTGGTCTTCAAAAGCAAGACGTTGACCTCGGCCTAGCGCTACAGTCTGGTAGTCTAAAGTCGAGGTCTGTGCGCTGAGGGGCACACGAAAGCTGAGAGCAGATACTGTCAAGGCACAGTGGGGATTATCTTTGTCTGGCTTCTTACTGTTGAACTTAAACTGAACCCTTCTGATGCCTCAAGTATACACAACATTTGTACAAGTAAGACATGGCATTGCTGTGTTTGCTGGATAAATTCAAAACCCAATGTTTGTTTGTGATACATATGCTACCATGGAGAACAAAATTGCCCCAGTCTCTGTGTATGCCTCTTGAAAACATTTTATTAATAAAGCATTTCGTTGAAGAAAAGAAAAAAAATCTTTTGGGGAAGCCACTAGTATGATTATTGGATTGAACATTTAACAACATTCCAATACAGACGGAGGATATTATCGACACAATTATGGCCAGTGACAATCTTTCAAACAGATTCAGAAAATAAGTAAAACAGCTAATAAAATGAAATAAAGAACTGCGGATGCTGAAAATCAGAAAGAAAAACATAAATTCTTGAAAAAAAAACACATCCTGGTCTTACAGCATCTGTGAACAGAAAGCGGAATGAACTTTTGGGATCCAATGACAGTCCGATTTATCCAGCGTAAGCCCTTATCACTTTGATGGTTGTTATACTTTTTCTCCTATCGGCGTTTCCAAAAGCTCAGGACCGTCTCAATAATAAACTCTATCAAATTGGTACACAGCTTCCTTTTTTATTTCCCTGGTGGACATGATCAGCATGTTATAAATAAACTATTGTCCAGAAAGAGCTTTTGGAATTTAAACAGGAGAAATACTAACCGAAATCAGCGTCACATCAAGATTGTAGATTTTTTTTTTTGAAAGTCGCTTTCTATCTTACGTCCTTCCAAATTTGAGAAGTAAGTTTAGTCGATAGTTTTCAGCAGGTTTACCACGACAAACACACTATTAAACCAGTGACAGACACAGATTCTAACAGGCCCAAATTGCCTGAGTACAGTTTCAACTTGTGAGCTACACAGAAGCCATGAATAAAGTGTAAGGATTGAGCAGCTGAAGTTTCGGGGCTCCGAAGTCCCGTAACCTGTTGCAATGCAGTCAGAGAAAAAAAAAGTACAATGTACTTTCATTCCACTCATGTCAATACTTTCTCTCGCATGGTCTCATCATTATAGTATTCCCATTAATATTTAAGTAATAATTGGCCTATCGACACTTAAGGGAACGTATTCAACAGACGAGAACACACAGTTCAACAGCAGCAGAAGAAGCAAGTTGAGGAGGGTTACAAACGTCGTCCCAGCTGCTGGTATCAGGTGAAATCTGACTGAACATTCGCCATATGTTGTTATGACAAATGTGTATCAAATAACTCCTCAATTTCTGTGAGATTTAGTTACTTGGCCATAGTTTGTACGAGAGGCTTTGATTCTCTCCATCAGCCGATGTATTTTGATGTGAGCACACTCGGAAATGAACTCTAGTATTCTCCACACATGAGAAGTGATATGACTATTAATGTGTACAATGAAAGTTCCAAGCACCAGCTCACCTTGAGAGATCAATGACGTTTTAGATGCTAATATGGAAGCGAGTCCCCGCTCTGAAGCCCTTACCACAGAATCACACAACCACAGGAGGTAGTCACTGTTAGATCGTTTAAATACACTGTGCAATTCGACATTTACAGAGCAGCTGGGAAAATAAAAACTCTTCAATTTCCGTTCTGCACTTTACACTCTTGAGTACTAAAAACGGAGACCAAAAACTTCAGAGCAAAATCCTCTGTCCTTCCTTTCGATTACAATTAAATCCCTTCCTCCTTTAAGTATTTGTGCCCTGTTGGCATCCGCCTCAACAGAGTACACGCATGTTTACCTCATCATAACAATCAGTACAACGTATTCTGCATCTTAATTCTCTTCTGTATCTGAACTAGAAATTCCTTTGACTTTTGTTCGTATCATACTTACCTTCTGTTAAACTCACTTCTCTTTCCTATCCTGCACCCAATATAAGGAATAAACCATAATTACCCCAAAAAGTCATGTTGGTTCAAAACATCCATGTCTTTGCCTCGTCACAGAAGATGCCAGAATTTGTGACTCAATAAAATGCATTGTTTTTTTTTAAATTCGGTTTTCAATTATTCTGGAAATGTTAACTCTTCAACTGATTTTCCAATTGACTTTAAATAGATTACCAAAATCTGACTCGATTGTTTCTTAGTATCATTGTTTCCATGCCTCCACCATTCCCTGTGTGAGCTGATAATCCTCGTTGTCCCTTTCAATATTTGACCAGTCATGAACATTTGAATGAATTTCCATACCAACTCAGTTGCAAGTGGAAATCATTGGTTTCTCTCTTCGTCTGTAAAATCTTCTTCAATATCAAGTAACTTTAGTTTAGAGCCTCAGATTGCCAGGTGCAGCAGGAACACTAAAGGGCAGTACAATTTATAGAACATACAACAAAGAACAACGAACAGTATCACACAATACAGGCCCTTCGGCCCACGACGTTGTGCTGACCTATTACCCGACTAAATGCAATCAAAAGTTGTTCAATCTCCAGGACCTAATAATTTGCATTTATCAGCACGATAGGGTGTGGAAAGATATTCCATGGATACTTTGGCATGTCATAGCTCAAAACATGAAGATTCTGTGATGATCCAGGAGATTGAGAGTTTAAATGTAACACAACTTTTTAAAATTGAGGACAGGACAATCCGGGACATAGCGTTTGTGGAACTCAACACGGTATTTGGGAATTGTTCATGTCGACTACAAGTAAAGCGTTGACAGACATCTTAAAGCAGCTTCGACACCAACCAGAACAAAAAATAAGCAGCATGAATTTATGAGAAGAAAACCATATTGGAGAACTCTATAGTTTTTTAGGTGGCAGAGATTATATTGAATGTGGGAAAATACTCCACATCGTGTTAATAGACGTTAGAATGCTTTCCATAAAATCTTACAGGATAGGATGATGTTCAAAATTAAAACCATCACGAATGCAGGAATGTTACTGGCCAGTACTGAAAATTAGTACACAAACAAAAATAAAAGCCGGGTCTTTTCAGTCGAAAGCTGTGATTATTGGAGTGCAAGGGAAACCAGCTGGTGTACCGTTGCGATTCATAATGTACATCGAAGATTTTGGACAAAGGAATAACATGTTATATTGCCGGGTTTGTTGATGAGGAGCAAACAAAGAGGCTTCAAGGCCTTCTGGACAGACTGAGTTAATTAGAAAATATACAAAAGATGCAGTACACTTAAGATTAGTGTGACCTTATCGAAAATTAAGGAGAATAGAATGCCGTTGTGTTAATGAAATATTTAATTATTAGGAAGCAGTAAGGAACAAAGTGATATGGGTGACCTTGTATACCAATAACTGAAAGCAAGACAACAAGTATGAGGAAAAAAGGCAAGTGGTAAGTTGATCTTCAGTAGACACAAGTTTCAGTGCTACAAGAGATTTGTACATTACAGTGTTGTTAAAGGACGTGACAGAGGGCAAGGGTGAAATACTGTGTGTGGAAGAATCAGAGAAGATCTTACTGAAACTTATCTGATTATGATAGATCTGGACATACAGTGGCAGATTACATCTTCCACCTGGCTTGGGATATCCAACACAAATGTGATCACGATCTTTGTTTCTGGAGTAGGTTGTCTTGGCCAGGTGTAACCAGTGGTTTCTTGACTCAGACGAGAGTCAATGAATGAAATAATCGAAAACCTGCCACTATCACAGAACACATTTAACAAGAAATGAATGGATTTCCTGCCATGAAAGCATGTACATGAAGACTGTGGAAGTTTCAGGGGATCATCTGTATGCTCTATTCTTAGAGAGAGAGAGAGAGAGAGAGAGACTGGTGGTCAACTGAACCAAAGAATAACCATGCCTCAGGCAAGGAGCAAGTTTGAAAAGGCAGAACCCTCATCGTATACTCAGTCAAAGGAGGAAACTGCTACCTCAGTTGACCAGAATTCTCGTTTGCAAAACTGACTATTGCCAACAAGTATATAACAACTTGTGTGGACCATATATCATAGTATCATACGTACTCAATGAGAAGATGTCCTTCTTTATGTTACTGCAATGTTGAATAACTAATATCAAACTAATATCAATTAAATATAAAATCATTCACCGGCACTTTATCCATTGTGTACAGTTCCGTGTCATCTTAATTCCTAAACCATATGCTTATGCAATGTTATGGGAGTGCCTGCCTCCTCTCAGGCAGAACACACTAGATTATTACCATCTTCTCAGCCTTGCAGGCTTTATTTATAACACTGGCTAGTGTACTCCCATATTTAATCTTCTCCCTCCTTAATTCTTTTTATGCTGCCCTCAGTTGGTCTTTGTAAGCCTCGTAGTCCTCTGACTTCCGACTGCTGTTCGCCACAATATATGCTTTCACCTTTGCTTTTATGTCACCCCCGAACTATCTTAGTCTGGCATGGTTGCTTCATTCTCCTTGTACCATGCTTCGTTTTCCTGGGAATGATTTTTTTTTTCTCTGCGATCCCTGAATTACTCCCAGAAACTCCTGCCATTGCTGTTCCACTGTCTTTCCTTCTGGGTTCCTCTTCCAGTCAATTCTGCCCAACTCCTCCCTCATACCTCTATAGTCTGTAGTGTGCAATATGTCCTGCTGACAGGTGAAGAAAAATTGCATCGAATGACGTTGTAAATACAGTAATTTTGACTAATGAGGAGGGCATCTAATACAAACATTAATAAAATCTCAATGGAATTGGGCAGGTTAGATACAGAAGGAATGTTCTCTAATTTGGGGAAGTCAAAAACTAGGATCACAGATTATGAATAATAGCAAACCATTCAGGACTGAGATGAGAACTATTCCTTCACTCAGAGAGATATGAACCTGTCTAAGTTACCTGTTCATTAAATATGTTGAAGGCGAAGATGGACATGGCCCTTGTGGGTAATGGATACATGGAGTATGGACAGAAAGTGGATTGCAATACTGAAACGCCTAGTCAACCATGGTCGTATTGAATGGTGGTCCAGATTAGAAAAGTGGAATGTCTTGCAACTTCACCTATTTTCTCGTATCTCTGTGTAGCTCTCTCATAGTTTTGAAATCCTCTACCATCTCTCCTAGCCTCCTTCCCCAATGAACGACAGTTGCAGCTTATGTTCTCGTCGAGTCATGGAAATCCACTGCTCAGAGAAAAGTCCCCTCGGTCCATCATCTCTCCGTCTGGCAAAAATAAGGCACCCACTTTACCTCATCTGATATTCTAGATTATGAGCTATTGCCTTGTATGCAGTAGCGCTGTAAGTGCGAAAGTAAATACTGCTTAAACGTTATGAAATTTCCTGTCTCTACCCACTTAGAGGCTGTGTGTTCCAGATTACCACCACATTGTGCTTGAAAATATCTTTACTCACATTTCCCCTGTGCCTCCCACACCTTTTCTTAAACTGATGTCCCTGGCCATTGATCGTCCCATCTAATGGTGGAGTTCTTGTCTCTCTAGACTATCTATGCTCCTCACAACTTGAAACGTTTCAACAATGTCCTTAATGACTATCCTCGGCTCCAAGGCAAAACAAAGCCAATCTGTCCAAACTCTCTTTGCTACTAAAATCCTCCACAATGGCAACAAACTATTAAATCTGCAATCTTTGAAGTGTCGTGCCCATTTTAACAATCAACCTGCATCCGCTGTCATGTAAGGATATACCCTCCATTATTTGCCATCCACCATTTTGTTTTACAGCAAATGCAATCAGCAAATTAATTTTTAAAAATGCAGATTCTGTAAATAAAATACTGAAAACAATTCGAAGTCAGGGAACAACTGAGGAGAGAAAGCCGAATTACTTGTTCAGCATCAGTCCTGGAAAATTTGATGCTTATAGTATGCATTCAACTGATGTGAATGCATATGTTGTTGGTCTGGTTAATAGGTGTGCAAACGACACTTAAATTGATGGAATGTGGATGGAAAGAAATACTGTCAAAAATGTAAAATGACATAAATCAGTTGGAAATTTGCTCAGAGAAATGGCAGATGGAGTTTAGTTCGGGAAAGTGTGAGGTGATGAATGTTGGTGCATCAATTGCCTGAGAAATGTATGTAGAAAATGGCAGGACCCATCCTGAAACTGATAGGCATTGGGATTTTAGGGTCCACGCCATAGCTTCCAGAAAGCAACAACACAACTGGATAACGTGGTCAAGAGAGCATAGAGGATGAGCTCTGATAGGTCTAAGTCCTGATTACAAAAGTTGGCAATTCATGTTGATGTACAAAACTTTATTCAGTTTACATGTAGAGTATTGCACTGAGGTCTGGTCGCCACATGACAGGAAAGATGTGGAGTGTTAGAAATGGGTGAAAAAGAGTTTTACTGGGATGTTGCCTGGATTGGGAAGCATTAGCCAGTCGGAAATGCTGGGCAAAAATGAATGTTTTCAGTGGAGTAAGAAGCTGATGGTTGATCGGATAGAAACGTGTCTGATTATAAGAGGTATGTATAAGGTGGATAGTTGGATCCTTTTCTTCCCTGGGTGGAAATTTCAAACATCAGTGGCATAGGTTTAACGTTAGAGATGGAGTATTTAAAGGAGATAGAGTCACAGAGTGATGCAGCAGAGTTGACAGAACTTTAGATCTAACCCGTCCCTGCCGATCAAGTTTACCAATCTAACTCCCATTTGAGACAACAAATTGCGAAACTGGATGAACACAGCAGGCCAAGCAGCATCCCAGGAGCACAAAAGCTGACGCTTTGGGTCTAGACCCTTCATCAGAGATTATCCAGCATCTGCAGTTCTCATTATCACTAACTCCCATTTGAACGTATTTGTCCCAAATCCTTCTAACCTTTTCTTTTCATGTTGCGGTCTAATTGCATTTCAAATGTTCTCATTTTAAGGTCACTTTTAAACCATTCTCTCCTCATTTTGAAAACATGCCTTTTAGTTTTGGAATCTTATACCCTCGGAAAATGACCCATGATATTCACGTTATCGATGGTCGTCATGATTCAAATAACTTCTTTCAGGATACTACCCAATCTCCGAGGTAACAAAAAAACAGAAAAACGCTCCAGCTTGCCAGCCCCACTTTTTCACTCAAACCCTCCAGTCGCCGTGAAATCCTGGTGTGACTTAATTATCGCTTTTCTGTATCGGGGGGTGGGGGGGGGCAGAACTGCAGAGTGTTCTAAAAGTACTCTCACCAATATCTTTCACAGTGTCGTTACGACGTACCAAAGCCGAGATTCAATGTTCTGAACAATAAAGGTAGGCGTGCTAAATGTCTTCTTAACCACCCTATCTACCTGTGATGCTATTTGCAAACAACTGTGTATCTGTTACCCAAAGTTTCTCCATCCAACAACACCACCCAGGTCTCTGATACTAACTGTATAAATCACAGAGAACAGCACGTACCTGGAATGTGCTGCCATCGGAATTGGTAGGAGGAGAAATGGTAACACATTCCAAGCATTTGGGCTGGCAGATAAACAGGCATGCAATAGTGAATATGGAACCTGCACAAAACATGATAATTACTGTCAAAATCAGATGCAGAAGGAGGAACATTATATCCAGTAGGAGCAAGGTAGAAGGGTCAGGAAGCAGATAGAGAAAGACTTTGAGGCATGAATTCTTTGATAGATATGGTGATAAAATAGAACATAGAACTCTTCACCT
The DNA here is from genome assembly GCF_030684315.1 of Stegostoma tigrinum. NCBI lineage: Eukaryota > Metazoa > Chordata > Chondrichthyes > Orectolobiformes > Stegostomatidae > Stegostoma > Stegostoma tigrinum. The sequence goes on along the minus strand of NC_081396.1, from coordinate 15,013,808 downwards.
TGTAGTCAGCATTTTAGCCATCATGTCTGTGCCAACCATTCTGCTATTGAAAACTAATTCCATTCGTCTGTGTATGGTCTGCAACTTTCTGTTCCCTGCCTGTTCATTCATTCGTCTAAATGCCTTTTAAAAGTTGCGATGTTAGCTGTTCATTCTAACTGAATCAGCAGCTCATCAGGTGCACCTGCTATCTTGAGTTTAATAAAAAGATTTCCTCACACATCTCGTTTAATGTTTCCACCTCTCACTTTAAACCTATGCCCCTATTATTTGAAATATTCACGTTGTAGAGCCTCTGACTAACCTCCTTTTTCATCCGCCTTATTTTTTTTAATGATTTCATTACATCACCCCTCAGTTTCCGATGCTCTAACGAAGCAAGACATGTTTAGCTAAAGTCTATTCCTTGCTAATGCACTCCAATCGAGGCAACATTCTGCTAAACCACTTCTGCATTATTTCCAATGCCTCCACATCCTTCCTGTCATCAACTGAGCAAAAATGTGCACTGCACTCCAAAAATGCCTGTTCAATGTGCAACACGACTTGGAAATTCTATGCTCAATTCCCACATGCCTTTGTTATCACCTTATCCACTGTCAGGGACCTATGGACATAGAATCTCAGTACATCAATGCTCCGAAGTGTCCAGCCATTTACAATGTACTATCCCATGTGTTTTCAAATGCGACTCAATCTTGTCATTTAGAATTTTCAGCCAATAACTTAGCTAGGACACATGTAAGACACAGTGACCTCTAATTTCCCGAATTAATCTCATAGCTCTTCATAAACAAACGACAAACATTAACTACTCTTGGGCCTCCTGGTTCTTCTCCTGAGGCAAATGACAATAAAAAAAACTCTGATGAAACTTCAAGAATTCCTTCCCCACTTGTCCCGCTGTGTATCCTGAGATAGAACGCATTAGGCCCTTAGTATAGATGCCCATTATTGTTTTGCAAGACACTCGAAACTTCTTCCTTCTTAAAATTGACAAGCCCCAGCATGTCAACATAAACCTCCCGAATGTTGACATCATCCATGTTGTTCTCCTGAGTGAATACTGATGCGAAGTATTCATTCAGGACTTACCTAGTTCCTCTTATTCCATGCATAAATTTCTTCCTTTGGCCTTGAGTGATTCTCCAGTTACACTCTCGATCCTAAAATACTAATAAAATACATTGAAATTCTTGATCCTAATTGCTAAGAACCTTTCATGGATTCTTTTAGCCCTTCTAATTCCCGGCTAAGTTCTTTCCTGTTTCCTTCATATTCCTCAGGGGTTTAATTTCATTTCAGTTTCCTAAATGTGTGCATCCGTTTTTTCGTTTTGACTAAGCTTTCAATATCTCTTCTGAATCATAATTTGCGAATCTTGACATTCTTATCTTTCATCCTCACAGGAATATGTCAATGTAGGGACACGTAAGACATTGAAAAGACATTTCGACAGCGAAATGAATAGAAAGTATTTGGATCGATATTGGTCAAAAGCAAGCAAATGGTTCTCGTTTATTTTGAAAAACTGTGTCGGCATCATGAATTGGACAGAAGAGTCTGTTTCCATGCTGGACGGCTCTACAACTTTGTTCAGCACACCAAAGTGTTCTGGGGCAAAACTTCTATCTCTCAGTCTTACTATAGTTCTGCGACGAATCTCAACACAATCTGGAAGAAGAATAGCTGATTTTACGTTTGGAAACACAGCACCCTTATGGACAGGGCAGATATTCCTTCTGTGTCATGATGTAGAAGTCTTCTGGATGGGAAGGGGTTAATGAACTTGTCTTTGTGGAATCTGTCATTAACGTCAGTCACAGTGGATCCTCATTTTGTCCCTGGAGGGGTACATCGTTCTGTATTAATGAGGGAATCCTTGAAACGTTACACACTATCCTGTCGGTGGGAGTGCTATCTACCTCACAAACAGGGATCCACTACTTCCAAAGAGAAGCAGAGTTCGGATTATGAGCGTGGCTGACTCGATTCTTTAAAACGATGGATCGAAATTTCTACCTTGGGCTTTACTGGCTTTCCCAGGAATGGATATCTCTACCGTCTCGAATTCAGGATGTGATTTGGATTATTCAGGGTGCCTACTACCCCATTTTAGCGATCATCGGCATTCCTGGTATGTATCTGGTGAGGTCATCATATCCGGTGAGGCTACCTTTGGAGTACAGTGCTTAATTCTACTCGCCCTGAGATAGGAAGGGTTTTATAAAGGTGGAATGGGTGAAAAATAGATTTTCAAGGAAGTCACCAAGCCTGGAAGGTTTGAGTAGCAGGGAAAGTCTCAATCAGCTGGGACACTTTTCCCCTGGAGCATAGGATGGGGCATAATGATCTAATGGAGGCTTCAAAAATCGCAAGGGACACTTATAAAGCGAATAGACAATGCATTTGTCCCAAGGCGGTGTAGCCCAAAGCTAGAGGAAATGTTATTCTGGGTTGAAAGGAGACGCTTAGAAGGGACCTGTAACACACATCTTCATGAAAAGGGTGTTTCGTGATTGGAATGACCCGTCCGAAGAATAGGAAGAAAGACATTTGGACACTTACGTGGGTTGGGATGATTTTAAAAAATTACAAACTAATCACGTGCAAATGGGATTAGGTTAGTTTGAGAAATCTGGTCAGCATAGACAAGGTTCTGTTTTTGTGTTGCATGTCTCTTTGACTCTATCTTCTTCCATCCATCAGATCGAGCGAAGGCTCTTCAATGCTTTTTTTCCCCCAAACTGGATTTTCTCAAGGTTCAGACACCTTTCCCAGGACTAGACACGACCCTGATCCCCTTTGCATGATAAGCACACAAGACATAGAATCGTACACATCGACGGTAGAGAAAATAAAGTCTCTACAGCCCATTCAGACACTGGTCTTATTGTTCTCAACTTGTAGCTTCCTGTCATTTCCCTTTGGTTCCCTTTTTTTATTAAATGTCTCTTACTTTCAACTTTGCATTTTCTTGACCACAGGCGATGACAGATTGTTATTGGCATTAGGTTATCGAATCGGAATATCCTAGGGAGGAGTTTGAATTCAATCATGATAGCTGGTGTAATTTGATTTCGACACAACTCTGGAGTTGATAGGTTTGTTGACAGGTTGTCAATTACAATGGAAACACCCATCAACAACTCCCTGCGTGAAGGGAGTGGTTAAGTCTGAAACTCTCACAATATTGAGGAATTATTCCGATCCTTAATGGATAAAGCTTTGAGGAAAACTGGGACAAAAATAGTGAGTTGTTTTTTTTCCTTAGGCATAAAAGATAGGAGTGAAGGCATATTTCCCTCGTCGTCGACCTCAATAAGCCTGTTGATCCTGACTGAGCCTGTTTCTGACCTTAGTATGCGGGTTCTCCATCTACAGCTACTGCCAAAGTTACTTCTGTTTCATATTCAGCACCAAGCACTTGCCCCGTCTTCTCTCACTAAACTCTGTCTGCCTTTGTACCTCACTCTTGCCCTCACCGATCTATCAAACTAATTTTCTGGTCTGGTAAAGCCAGAATTTTAGTTATCTCTGTCTTTACATCGAATGGCATGCCGCATTCCAAATAGACCGCATCCCCTTGTCTCCTCCGATAACATCCATGCCTTTTTACCTATTTCTCACTCCAGGTCCCTACTCAAGTTGTCATCTTTTGAGTCAAAGTTCAGAAGAAGTTCTGAAACCCACAGTATAAGAAGTATATGGTAGTAGAGGAGAGGGTGCAGAGGGAGATATGTCATGATATTGCCCTGAATAGAGAGTTCCAGTGATGATGAGAGATTTGATAGACTGGAATTGTTTTCCTTAGAACAGAAGAGCTCGAGAGACGACTTGATGCAGTCATGTGAAACGATGAGCGACAAAGACAGGGAAGAAAGGAAGAAACGTTTGCCTTGATGTGGCATACATTTCAAATAAGGGGCAGGAGATTTAGAGAAGGGGAAATAAAGAAAAATGATGGCAGTGGAAACCTGGAAGTCAGCACCGCTAAGAGGCAGAAATCTCATCACTTCAAAGAAATTGTTGAAGTGCCAATGTAAACTATGCCTTGGGCCAAGGGCTGAAAAATAGCATTAGAATTGTTGGGCGGATGATTTTGAACAGTGGGAACTAATTTGGCCCTAAGGGCATTTTCTTCTGAGCTGGTAGACGACCGTGAATTCAGAAACGTGCAGATGAGCAAGGTGGGTGATGGAAAACGAGAGAAATCAGCCACTTTCAGTTACAACGAAGAGGACGTGGCTGTAACTAGATGGAGTTGAATAAAACAACAATGGCAATATTTCTCAAGACAGAGATCAAATCGTACTTTACTTATGAATGTTTTTTTTCTGAGAGGGCAAAGTGATCGAAGAAAAGTTCCGCCATCATTTTGATTCGGAGAGAAAATTGGCAGAATGACAGAGAAAACGGTTTCGGGATGGATGGTCTATGTTTTGCGATGCCAAACTATGACCAACGGGATGCTGCAAGGTTCAAGTCACAGGACTCAAATATTTGCAATTGATGCAAATGATCTGCAGTCAAAGGGCGACATACTAAAGTTTGCGAATGATACCAAGATAGCTTTGAAAGCAGGTTCTGACGGGTAGAGAAAAGATAGGAGACTGACAGGCAAGAAGAATGGGACAGAAACTGGCAGATGGAGTTTCAGGTGGATGCGTGGTGTGGCTGTCCAAATAGCCTGAAAAATACAATAGTAAATTTGTTATTTAAAGGGAAAGTAGACTTAAAGTGTGTCACTGCAGAGAGATATGTCTATCCATGTGCATGAATCACAGAATGTGGGTATGCAGGTGCACATTACAATAAGAAAGCAGATGGAATTCGGGGCTTTATTGCAATAGGAGTAAGTTACAAAACTAAGGAAGTTTTTTTTTACAATCAAATAGCATGTTGATGAGACGTCACCTGAAGTCATCTTCAGTTTTGTGTAATTTTGAATACCTGTGTAATTTTATTGCTTATTTCCCTTCCACACAGTTAACATAGTGACGATAATGATCCTATCTCGCAAAAAGTGTGGTCTCTCCAAATGTGTCTCCTGTTACCTAACAGCCATGTCAGCGACAGACCTACTGGTCATTATCATCGATTTGATTATGAGACAAATACCAATTGTTTATTATGTCCATTTCATCTTCCTGTATTCCGTCCCTGTGTGTAACATCCACGCCATCCTGCTTTATGCAGTCATTGACTGTTCTGTCTGGTTCACTGTCGCTTTCACCTTTGATCGATTTTTGGCCATTTGTTGCCACAAACTGAAAAGCAAATATTGCAACGAGAAAACAGCGGCTGTGGTTCTAGGCACAGTGTCTGTGCTGAGCTGTTTAAAGAACATTTTCTGGTATTTTATGTTAACAGATCAGTATTGGCTGATGAACAGGCCCTGGTTTTGCCGTGTAACGATGGACGTCCGGAAATCTCTGTTCTGGGTCACACTGGAGTTCTTCCATCACATTCTCACTCCGGGTCTCCCATTCATATTGATTCTGTTGCTCAATATTTTGACCATCCGACACATTTTCGTGACCAGCGAAGCCCGCAGGAGACTCATTGACCAGAGCACCAGAGACCTAGAAATGCAGAGTCGAAGGAAATCCATCATTTTACTGTTTGTTATCTCAGCAAATTTTATCCTGCTGTGGTCAATGATAATGCTGTATTCAATTTGGAACCGAATGTATTCCTTTGGTTTTCAGACTATCTGGATACATGATTATGTACAGGAATTAGGTTTCATGCTGCAGCTACTCAGTTGCTGTACAAACACTGTAATATATGCTGTGACGCAAACTACATTCAGACAGCAGCTGAAGAGTGCTATGAAATATCCCTTTACAGCAATTGTTCAATGTGTACAATAGTTCTGAGAGAAGAAGCCAAACAAAACACAAGATTTAGCAGCAAATTCTTCAATACAATCACCAGTCTCAATGGAGGCAGTAATCTATTCCTGCATGATTGTGGCCTCTTAATAAGGGTCCAGAGTTGAGGTTAGAACATGAAACATAGAACATAGAAGAGTACAGCACAATACAGACCATTTGGTCCACGGTGTTGTGCTGAACTTTTACCCTCAACCTAAGGTGTATCTAACCTCCACACTTACCATACACTATCGTCCATATGCCTATCTAATAGCTGCTTAAATATCTTGAATGAGGCCGACTCCACTACCCTGTCTGGCAATGCATTCCACGCCCTAACAGCCTCTGAGTAAAGAACCTACCTCTGACGTCTCCCCTATACTTACCTCCACTCATTTTGAAACTGTACTCCCTTGTAATAGCTGCCTCCACCCTAGGAAACAGTCTCTGGCTGTCCACTCTATCTATACCTCTGATCATTTTGTACAACTCTATCAGGTCAACTCTCATCCTTCATGGTTTTAAACGGAAAATCCCTAGCTCCCTCAACACTTCCTCGTAAGACCGTCCCTCCATTCCAAACAACATCCTGGTAAGTCTCCACTCCACCTTTGCCAATGCTTCCACATCTTTTCTGTAATGAGGTGACCAGAACTGGACACAATAGAGCAGGTGTGGCTGAACCAGGGTTTTGTATAGCTGGAGCATAACTTCACAGCTCAAGGACACAATCCCTCTATTAGTGCAAGTTAACACTCCATAAGCCTTCTTAACAACTCTATCCACCTGATGGTCGCTTTCAGGGATCTGTAGACATGAACCCCAAGATCGTCTGCCCCTCCACACTGCCAAGAATCTTTCCATTAGCCCTGTATTCTGCTTTCAAATTTGTCCTTCCAAAATGAATCACCTCACACTTTTCAGGGTTAAACTCCATCTGCCACTTCTCAGCACGGTTCTGCATCCTATCAATGTCCCTTTGTAACTTAGAACAGCCCTCCGCACTATCCACAACTCGATCCGCGTTTGTATCACCCGCAAACTTACTAATCTATGTTTTCACTCCTACACCTGAATCATTTACAAAAATCACAGGAGAAGAGGACCCAAAACAGATGCTTGTGACTCACCGCTCATAACTGAGCATCATGTTGAATGCTTTTCATTCACCACCATCCTTTGTCTTCTAAGCTTGTCAGCCAATTCTGTATCCAAACTGCCACATTTCCCTCTATCCCATGCCTCCTTACTTTCTGAATGAGCCTACCGAACTTATCAAACGCCTTACTTAAATCCATGTATACCACATCCACTGCTCTACCTTCATCCAAGTGTTTGATCACCTCTACAAATTATTAATTCAGGTTTGTGAGCCATGATCTACCCCTCACAAATCCATGCTAAATATCATGAATTAAACTGTGCCTAGTCAAGTGATTATAAATCTTATCTCCCAGAGCACTTTCCAATAATTTGCCCACGACTGACGTAAGATTAATTGGCCTCTAATTGTCGTTGTTTCCCCATTCACATTTTTGAACATGGGAATGAGGTTTGCCACTCAGCAATCTTCCAACGCTCACCTTGTGAACAGTGAGAATGAAAAAATCATCTCCAAAGGACCTGTGATCTCTCCCCTTGCTTCCTATAGAATCCTTGGATAAATTCCATCAGGCCCGGGGTCTTAGCTATCTTTAAGTTCTTCAAAATTTCTAGTGCATCGTCCTTACTAACATTCACCTCCACCAACCTACCAGCCTGTTTCACACTGTCCTCCCCTACTACTAGGTACCTCTCAGTTATGAAAACGGAAGGAAAATATTAGGATTCACTGAGCACCTTTCCTATTTCTTTAGACACCGTGCACAAATTCCCTTTACAATTCTTGGCCGGCCCTACCCTTTCTCTGGTCATTCTCTTATTCCTCACGTACATGTAAAAAAAGTCTTGGGGTTTTCCTTGATCCTATATCCCAAGGTTTTCTCATGCCCTCTTAATAGCTCTCCTAAGCCCTTTCTTCAGCTCCTTCCTGGATAACTTGTAACCCTATAGAGCCTTTTCTGATCCTTGTTCCCTAAATCTTATATAAGCAACTTTCTTCCAGTTAACTGGTGGTTTGACCTCTCTTGAGAACCAAGGCTCAGTCACTTGACTGTATCTTCTGTACCTGTTAGGGACAAACATACGGAGCAAACGCATTTTGCATTCCTTACATAATCTCCAAATTTCTATAACGCTCTTGCCTGGAAATATCTGTTCCCGTTTTATGTTACCAGTTCTTCCCTAACAGAATTATAATTACCCTTCCCCCTTATCCTATTGTATGTATCTATCCTTCTCAATGGCTATTGAGAAAGTAACAATGTTATGATCACTACCGCCAAAATACTCTCCGACCAACAGGCCTACTTGGCCGGTCCATTGCCAAGTACCAAATCCAAAGTGGCTTCTCCTCATGTTGGCCTATCTGGAGACCATGTCTGGAATCCTTCCTGAATGCACTGGACAAAATTCGCTCCATCTAAATTGCTACAATTAAAAACATTTTACAATCAATATTTTGAAAAGTTGAAGTCACCCATGACTATGTCCCTGTGACTTCTGCACCTTTCCAGTATCTGCCTCTCAATCCACTCCTTCACTTCTCTGCAACTATTAGGGGGTCTGTAAAAAACCCTCCAACAAAGTGACTGCTCCTTTCTTGTTCCTGTCTTCAACCCAAACTGACTCTGTAGGCATATCTTTCTCGAACTGCCTTTCAGTAGCTGTTATACTAGACATGAATAGCAATGCCATTCCCCACTTCTTTTACCACCCTCCCTATTTCTTTTAAAGAATCTAAATCCAGGAACTTCCAACAACCATTCCTGTCGCTAAGTTACCCAAGTTTCTGCAATGGTCAGAACATCGCAGTTCCAAGGACTGATCCATGCTCTAAGTTCATCTGCCTTATTTCTGACATTTCTAGCATTGAAGTATACACACTTCAAGCCATCTCTGTCCACAATTATGCTCCATTAACAACATTTCCTTTTTAACAGCATCACTCCCTGTTGTGTCTGTTGGAAGGCTGATTCCCTCACCCTCCTCTGAAAGACAAATCTGGTTCCCCACCCCCTGCCAATCTAGCTTAAATCGTCACATATAGCTCGAAAAAGAACCTCCCTCCCATGATACTTGTTCCCTTCTGGTTCAGGAACAACCCGTCCTTAATGTACTGCTGCCAACTTCCCGGAATGTGCTCCAATTATTCACATAATAGAAGTCCTCCCTCATCCACCAGCCTTGTCACCACGTGTTTACCTGTACTATCTCCCAATTTATTACCTCGCTATCACACGGAACTGGTAATAATCCAGTCATAACTATTTTGTTTTTTCCTGGACTTCAGCTTCCAACCTAACTCGCTTTTCACATTCTCCCTCACTTTTTGTTTTCTACGCATGCCATTGCTACTGATGTGTACCATGACTGCTGGTTTCTGACCCTCCCCGTTAAGGAGCTTGAAGACACAATCTGGGACGTCATGGACCCTCACACCCGGGAGCAACTTTTCATCCATAAGGTTGAAGTTGTTTCAATGACAACAGATTAAGGGGAGAGTTTGACATTGTATTGAAAGAAGTGGGTACGAAACCTATCTCGAGAGTATTTTATTTGAGATCTTTTCAGCCCGAGCAGTAGGGTGGGCCTGTAATTGGGCGTGGCCAAGTCTTGGGCGTGGGCAGGTTGTCTTTCATCGGAAACAGAGGTGGGCCAGTAGTGGGTGGTCAGCACCTGCTCATATTATAAAGTATTCTGTTTAATGTGTTCATGATTAGGAATGTTTACATCCCCTCCTTTTACCCACTCTCACTCCTTTCCACCCCCGTGCCAACCTCCAGGTCATCAGAGGTAACATCCATCTTCCAGTTGCCCCCTCGTACTAGACATTTCAACAATGGGAAAAAGATTCTGACTGTCATCCCGACCCATATATATCATCATTTTATAGAATTCAGTCAGATCTTCCTTCAGATTCCCCTGCTCTGGAGCAAAGAACCCGAGTGTTTTCCACCCTCACCTTTTCGCTATTACCCTCTAATCTAGGCAGAATCCTGGTAGTCCTCTTCTGCGCCCACTTCAATGTTTCAGCCAATAAGTGAAAGAATGCCATGAGCCTTCTTGGGACCTTACCTACTTGTGTGACACCTTTTAGGCAGCTATGAAATTGTACCAAAACATCTTTCTCTACATCAATTCCATCCAGGGTCCTGCCATTAGCTGCAAACCTTTCTTTGACATTTGATCTCCCAAAGGGCAACACCTCACAATGTACCAGATTAAAGTCCAGCGGCAAGTTCCTCATCCATTTATGCAACTGATCTATGTCCCACTGTATCTTATAACAATTTTCTTGAACACATGCAGTGTGTTGGTACTAGCTCAAGCCATAGTGCCTTCAGGGAGGGAAATCCAGGAGTTTGGTGGTACAGGCGATCTGTTGGACGTTCTCTGCACTGAGGTAGCCACCCTGTATCTCTCTGGGGCAATTGCCCTGATTTAGGCTCATAGCGCGAGGACAAAGCCAGGAAGGGTCAGTTCAGAGTCCAGAAGAAGGACTATTGTGCTCTGATCCTGCATCTCTGTTCCTGGTTGCCCAGAGCTGTGGTGCAGTTAGGTCTCATGGTTCCAAGACTGGCGATCCTGCTTCACTGGGCCCCTGGTGACATCCGGAATTTCTGGGGTGAGAGAGAAACTGGGGGCAATGGACAGGGAGAGAGGGAGAGAGGGAGAGAGGCAGGAAGTGAGAGATAGTAAGAGACATGGAGAAGAGGGAAATATAGAAAGTGAGAGCAAGAGAGAGAAAGATAAGAGAGTGAGGGAGGGAGAGAAATAGATAGAAGAACAGATAAATAGAGTGGAGGGAAGAGAAAAGGAGGGTGGACAGAGTGAGAGAGATCGGCAGACAGGTTTAGATAGTGAAAATCAGGTAGAATGAGAAAAAAAACGAAAGAGGAAGAGAAAGAGAGAGGGAGGGAAAGGGTGAGAGAGCGTGAGATAAAGTGAGAGGGGCCTAAGTGAGGGAGAGAGAGAGGTACAGTGTAAGGCATAACGGAGAGATACAAATAGAGAGAGTGTGAGCGAGGCATGTGAGAGACAGAAAGAGAGGAAAAGAGAGAGTGTGTTGTCGAGACAAGCATATAAAGAGATAGAAGAGCAGTGAGAAAGGAAGGGGGGAAAATAGAGAGAACAAGAGAGAGGAAGAAAGTGAGAGAGACCAAAGGAGGGGAGAAGAGTGAGGGAGAGAGTGACAGAGATAGAAAGAGAAATGAAAAGAGAGAGCTGGAGAGAGAGGAGACAGTCGAGACAGAGTGGAGGGAATCAGATGGTAAGAGAGTGACAGACATAGACAGTGGGATAGACAGTGTGGAGAAATAGAGGGGTGGGAGGTAGAAGGAGCAAAAGGGAAAAGCAGTGGAGAGAAAGACAGAGTAGATCATAGCAGCATCAACCGAGAGACACACACCACACAGGCACATGAACTCACAAGCCACACTGACAAATGCACGCTCGCCAGAAAGACACGGCAAACTGATATTGACATACACAGTGACACATAAAAACATTATTCCAGTGTGGAGAGGACTGGAATTGTGTTGTGCTCCCTCAGAATGAAACGTGCTCATGATTAGAAAAGTCTGTGTTCCCACTGCACTGTGGAAATGATTTGTCGTTGGACAGTATTCCTGACATACACAACAAATAGAATATTTCCACTCCGACTCTATACAGGCTCCTCCAAACGAGCCATTTTGTAAGGGAGCTTAGTAAATCTAATTCTGTCATCGCTCTGTCATGTTGTGGAATCTACTCTCTGGGTTCCTCAGTGAAGAAAGAATTCCAGACTGAGGGTAATGGTAATTGGTTAAATCCTTCCAGGCAAAGTGATTGGATAAACGTTTCAGTGTCTCAAAAGACATTTTTGAAGTTGAAACATATATGCAACCAGAGAGTTTAACTTGAACATTGTCTGGAACAAAATCGGCCGTTTGTGTCGTGTCATGAGGAGGACAACAGAGGGTGGCACTGTGCTAATTTGACCAAAAGAGGGACAAAGACTCTGAGTCAATGACTGATCACGCTAATTTTTTTCATTTCTTCAAACGTCCTTCCAGGGCAAAGCGTGTCCTATTGAAGCTAAAATTAGATACACAGACACAAAGACACCAAGGGTCATATGGAAACACACGTTAAAATTACCACCCGCATTGTATCACTTTAGATGCAAGAAGGTCAGACAGATAATTCACATTTCAGTGGATTCACACCCTGCCACCCAAAAAACGACAGACAACCCATTGCCCTGAGACATACAAATACCTTCTGCATTTCACTCCCTCTTATTTACTCTCTTTGTCTTTTCATTTTCTTTCTGTTTTTCTCTCTTTACCTGTCAATTTCTGCCCTCAAAATATTGCCATCAAATTTTAACCCTTCAAATATTGGCCCCAAAATTCACACACTTCCCAAGTATCATCTCCACACATTTTTTTTTTCCTTCAAAACCTTAGCACGTCCAACACCAACATTTCACCTCCAAAATTTTGCCCATTTCCAATTCTGCCATCTACTTCAAATTAGTGTCACCCAAACGTTTACCCCACTCCCCGCATTTGGCGGGACGTGGCAGATTTTACACCACACCCTGCGCAGAATATTGGAGCTGCTCATGCTCAGTCAGTGGTGGTGAATTTTCTGACATGTCACAATCTGTGCGTTCTTGATTGTTTTGCATATTCAGAAGGCAGGACGGCGCACTTAACACTGAGACGTCAACCCAGTGAAGCTGCAAAATAAGACTGCTTCCATGACAAACAGAAAAGAAAGAAACTGATAGACAGAGATAAGCGATCCCATAACCAATGTACCAAATAACAAAGAACTGTCCAAGACTGGAGTGGCCTGTTCGACCATAAGACTGTGATATCATATGGCATCTTTCTGAACAAACTATCTTTTGTTGCTACATAACTGTGGCCAAGAAAGAAAGAAACAAAGAAACCTACAGCACAGGAACAGGCCCTTCGGCCCTCCAAGCCTGTGCCAATCAAGATCCTCTGTCTAACCTGTCATCTATTTTCTAACAGTCAGTCTCCATTTGCTCCCTGCCCGTCCATATACCAGTCCAAATATATCTTATAAGACGCTAACATGTCTGCGTCTACCACGTCTGTTGGCAACGCGTTCCAGGCGCCCACCACCCTCGGTGTCAAGACTTTCCACGCATATTTCCCTTAAACTTTCCTCCTCTCACTTTGAACTCTTGACCCCTAGTAATTGGAGTCCCCCACTCTGGGGAAAAAGTTTTTTGCTATCCACGCTGTCTGTACCCCTCATGATTTTGTACACCTCAATCTGCCCCCCCCACCAATTTCTGTCTTTCTAATTGAAATAATCCTAATCTATTCAACCTCTCTTCATAGCTAGCACCCTCCATACCAGGTAACATCCTGGTGAACCTCCTCTGCACCCTCTCCAAAGCATCCATACCCTTTTGGTAATGTGGCGACCAGAACTGTACACAGTACTCCAAATGTGGCCGAACCAAACTCCTATACAACTGCAACATGACCTGCCAACTCTTGTACTCAATACCCCGCCCAATGAAGGAAAGCATGCCATATGCCTTCTTGACCACTCTATTGACCTGCGTTGTCACCTTCAGGGAACAATGGACCTGAACACCCAGATCTCTATGTTCATCAATTTTCCCCAGGACTTCTCCATTGACTGTATAGTTCACCCTTGAATTTGATCTTCCAAAATGCATCACCTCGCATTTGCCCGGATTGCCATCTAGTTCCCCCCTATTTTTATGTCTGTCAAGACGTCTCTTAAATGTTGTAATCATATTCGCCAGTACCCCAACTCCTCTGACAGCATATTACAACCAGGTAAGACCCTCTGTGTATAAAGGCTGCCTCTCACGTTTCTTTTAAACCTACCCCGTCTTACATTAGAAGTATGTCCTCTGGAAATTGACATTTGTACTCTGGGACAAAAAAAAGACTCTGACTCCCCATTCTATCCATGGCTCCCATTATTTTGTAAACTTCTATCATATCGCTCCTCCACCCTCGACGTTCAAGTGACAACAAAACACATTTATCTAATCTCTCTATGTAGCTAATGGAGTCCAAAGCAAGCAACATGATAGTAAACCGCTTCTGTACCATATAGAAAACCTCCATGTCATTCTGACAGTGTGGCAACGAGAACTGTAAACAATATTCCAATTGCAGCCGCTCTAAATTTCGATACAAATTAACTTCACTAAAGAAAAGATACTCAATGCCCGGACAGATGAACACAAACAAGTCATCCGCCGTGTGGAGCTCCTACTCCATTTGTTTTGTCACTTCCAGATAGCTGCACAAATGTATTCAGAGATAACCTCTGCATGCTAATGCTATTAAAAATTTCTGCCATTTACAGTACATCTTCCTCCTGTTCCGAGCCTTCCAAAATACTTACACAAACACAATTATAGTTACTAGTCAGAGGCACAGAAACACAGATAAATCATTCACTCTCACCCACTTACTGACACTCACAAACTTTCCCTGGGACACCAACATAAAAAGAAGACACAGGATCCCAACAGAAACATGTAACCATTACATTTTTTGACACACTGCAAATCGTACTCATGATCATAAAAAAAGGACAAATAAAATTATTTTGATATAAAGTAAATGCTGCTGAATTACAATCAAATACAGCTTATATCATGAAAAAGCAAGATCTTTAGTATTTTAGAACTGATAGTAGACGATAACTTGCAATATTTGCCGCAGAACATTCCATGCTGAAATAGACGTTGACATTCACCTGAAATGGTAAAGAAAGTATTTTGACTCCTCGTGAGGTGATGTCACGTGTGGCTCTCCATAGACCACATCTATCTATTAATTCCCTGCTGAAGCACCCTCTCCAGGGATGGGGAAAAGACTTAGTCTGCCTCTCCAAAGTTAGACTAATGAAGGTCCATATTTCAAACGGGCTATTGAAGTACGTCTTCATATGCGTGCCCTGCTGAATGCAAAGAGCAGCCTTGAATCTATCTCAAAGAGTAGCAGGGCTGCGGGTAGCAAGTAATGCTTCAGACAAATTTCCTTTACAATCAACTATATCACTCAAAGTATTGTACTGTAATTATCCACTTCTGATTTGTGGGGATTACAGTGTGCACGCTGGCCTTGCCATGTCCTAAATTCAAGGAGAAACGATATTTCCAAAAACACATCATTCGCCATGCATTGGATGTTGACAGAAAGTGAAACATTAAGAAAATCTTGTGTGTCTTTTGCTCTGGAAAAATAATTTCAATGATCTGTCTGACGCGATAACATGTTGTTTTCTTTGTTAATAAGAAAATTCACATCACATGTAACTATTCATTTATCTGATAAACAAAAGCCAAGATTTCTGCGATGATTTAAATAATGCTCAATGCATTCCACAATTCTACTGATCGTCAGAACATCCCACACTCTCCTCTGCACGAGGAAAATTGCAGCTAATTGGAAAAATGGCTTGGTGTGTACATTGCAAAATTTGTGTCACACTTTCAGTGCATGTCAACCCTGAGTTCTACCATGGATACATGTATCATCAGAATGGACTGAATGGCATTCTGAGAGGGTTCATGTGAAGCACAGCAAGCGCAGCCGTTGCAAGTGGTGAGATGGGCTGATATGATTTAAGAAACAATTGGCTCCTTTCAGAGCTGCCCAGAAAGCTGGACAATATTGGTGTGGCTTTCAGGAGGATTATGAGGCCATATCAAGTGCTGTTTCAGAGAACCAACAAATCATAGAGTAGAATCCCTTTAGCCCATCAAGTCTGCACTGCCAAAGATGCTTTGTACTATAACTGTGTCACTTTCTGTATTCCAGACACCCACTAATCCCTGGACAGTAAACATTTTCCTCAATTCACCTCGGAATCCCTGACCTTCACTGTTAACTTGTTTCACATTGTTATTGATCCTATAGTCAGTTTGGTAACGATGAATAATGATTATTAATCATTTTCACTATCATTTGTGTTTTATTAGTGACTTTGAAATGATATATCAGAATATCGCAGCGTATGGAATTGTCATTGGATGTTCTGAAATGCACCCTTATATTTCATATGTAGAGTAGAGTGAGCAGGAGACATAACGTGTCGTGGCGTTGAAGAGGCAAACGAGTGCTGTGGGTTGCAGAACACTGTAATAAGTGTGGATGCTAAAAACCATTAATTAAAAATGAAAGTTCATAGAAAAAATAAGCATCTCGTAGCGTCTGTGGGGAGGAATCAGAGTGACTGATGCTGGTCCAGAGAAGGTGCAATAGCTTGGTTGGCTTTGTGATGAATACCACATGTTGACGGACAGATAAAATTGGGGATGAGCAGAGAAAGTAGATAATGATGGGAGCTGGCCACTCGGGCGGCAAAGACCATTGGAGTACATTTCTACCAATGGCCCATTGGAAATGTTTAAATGTATCAATCGTTCATCAGATAGTCTGCATTTAAGCCACCAGGGCGCCCATGAATAACTGGCTTTTATAATTCTCGAGTTATAATTCTCAAGAGAGACTCATTTGTTCTTGGGAATTGGTATGAGTTCAGTTCCGCAGAACAACAATTTCAAACATGCCTGTCCTTGTATTTTACAAGTAACAGTCCACAGTGCCTGTCTTCCCATCAGTACCAAGAATAACAACGATTAAATAGATGAGTATTTAAAACCGCATCATTCATGTTTTTCATATGCCCAGGTAGTGATTTATTGAAATAGCAGTTTTGTCGAAATGTAATCTCACCATTGCTTGAAAGTCGTGTTGTCTACTGAAAGATGTGACAAAGTGCATTTTCTAATCAATATCTATGTATTTCTTTTTTAAAGGTTAGGCTTCATTGCCTTTAAATTAGGCAGGTAATATGTCCTTTTCACGGTGAAAGATGTGGAGGAAGGGCTCAAATAGGTTTGAATGTTGTTCTTAGATTTTCAGAAAATACAATGTTGATCACAAAATGGCAATGAATTATGACAGTGCGAACGCACAGAGTGATAGTTTAGATGACAGCATGTGTACTTCAACTCACCAATGTGAACAAAGACCACTACCAGCATTTGACAGTGTGAGGAGTTCGTCAGATTACTGTCCAGTTGTAACTGCCCAAAGCGAGATTCACCTTCTTCAGTTTCAAACTCATCATAATCAGCACGAATTGGACCTTGAATGAAACGCTGATTATCACAGTTACAAACTGTAATACACGAGACCAAGACCCAGAAAATTAGAATCTGTTTGGCAGATGAGTGCTGGAAAGTGGGATTGGAAGAGTGAGATAACTCAGAGTTCTTCTGGAGTCACAACTTGAACAGAGATTATTCGAATCAGATCTATTTCGTTTTGAAATTTGAAGGATAACGGTGATCCGAACGAATTTGTCAAGAAATTAACAGAAAAATGCATGGTACATATAGAAAATAAGTACTCAGCTCCTTGGACTAATCCAGGCGTCAGGGCATATTCTGGGATTACTACCAGACCTTTCAGTCGTGATGTTGGTAGAACAAAAGGGGTTTCAAAAAATACGTGAGTCTGGATTCAGACCACACAACTGAAAGCCACGATCTCACTGAATACAGGAATAGGCTCGAGGGGCCAACTGACCCACTGCAGTTCCTGTGTTCCTGTGGTACATTACAGAATTATGACAGCCGTATTTGGGGCAGATAGGAAAACACCTTTCTCTTTGGTGGAGAGTTCAATGATCAGTGTTTTAGACGTAAAGGAAGGTGAATTAGGTTAAGGAGAGGGATAATTAAAGAGAAAGGGATTTTTTTTGAGCCAACCAGATATCCTAAACGGATTTAGTCAAATTTTCCAGCATATAGCACTCATTTCTCTCATCCCTTCCTATTTATGTATCTATCTATATGTTGTGATGCCAAGCTTTATGAGGCTGTGGGCCAAGTGTTCATAAAAGGTACTTGAATATTTAGGTGGTTGTTTTTGACTTGAAAGGGCAATCTCTCTATGTCTCTAGGCCATTAGATTTTTTTTCAAACCTAACAGCACTAATGAAGAAAATACTGTTGGCAGTGTCACTCTAGAGCATTGTGAGCACTGCCATCTTTATTTTAGGACTGCCTCGAGGGCGAAGGGCAAAATTGTACTGAAAGCAAGTGAACACATGCACACCTTGAATAGTATTGGAGGTCCCGTCAGGACTGTTGTCTCTCAGACTGTGGGTCATGTCGTATTCCATGTGATGGAGTGAATCAATACAAGCAGAAATTGTTAAAATAAAATTTCAAAAATGGAGAGTTATTGTCAATTTTAATTTCCAAATGAAGGCACAACCTTGGAGGACTGTCATAAGCTGAAATCTATTCAGTTCAAGAGTGCGGAATCTCTGGAAATCATTGGCAAAATGCTGTGGAGGCTAAGTTACTTAATGTTTTTAATCGGAGTAAGATAGGGTCTTGATAATTAATGGGATAAAATTATGCAAGGAGAAGGCGGGAGAAATTGTTTCAGTAACTTGTCAGCCACGATCAAATGGCAGAGAAAACAGGATGAGGCAAATGACTCAATTCTGTTCCTATGTCTCATAGTGTTATGGACAGTGTTTTCATATTTTATGGCCTTAACTAGGGTGTAGAAATAGGAAACAAAGTTCTTCCGTCGTGTCTGTAGAGAAAAAAAATGAATAGTGTCAATGATACCTGCTATTGGAAAACATTAAATGTACAGCCTGCAATGTTTCAATGTAAACTGGCATGTCAAATCACTGCGATGAGAAATGAGAAACAATGTTTGGTCTTCGCATCCAGCAGATACTTTCATACACGGGATGTTTAATCACTTAAATCATAAAATCTACCTTTGGTTCAGTGCATATGAGAAACTAAATTCAACGTCTTAAGTTTACCTCGCAACACCCGTTCTTTGATTCTTCTTCACCTGTATGAGTTATTATTCCTGTCAGACAACGCATATTTCTTGAATCTATTAAATGTCCCCTTAGCACACCTAATTATCGTTATGTACCTTTTGTTGAGAATGCTTTCATTTAATTTTGTTTTCAGTACTATTCTTAGTTCGAAATGTTACCCAGTCAGTTCAACTGTGATGTCTCGTTTCTTCTGATCTTTAATGTACTGATTCTAATGCCAAGATTAAAAACTCCTGTTGTAACCTAAATTATATTCTCTATCTGGTAGTTCTCATTACTCATTATTAAGATCAGTAGGCCATCCTCCCCATTGGAATTCCGGCATTCTCTGCATACACAAATTGTGTCAATATTCTGGATACATGCACGTGCATCCAATGTCTCCACATTCGCTGTCAAGTTAAATGAGCAAAGAGAAATATCTTAATTGATTAATGTTCTTTGACATCAGGTATTAAAGCCATGCAGACACAATGGGTTGAAGATCTTCTGTCTACGCTGTTTACACTTCTGTGACTTTTCATATCTACTTTCAGTCAGTTAGAATCAGAGTCATACAGCATAGAAACAGGTCCTTCGGTCCAGCCAGTCCATGCCAAACATAAGCCCAAAGTATACTAGTGCCACCTGCCTGCGCTTTTTAAATTGTCAGGTTTGCTCACTGTGTTACGTGCTGTGTCACCAAGAGTCATGACAAGGATTATACACGGAACAATCAATCAGTGAATGGATTTATTGTTTAGATATCTGGAAGAGTCAGAGAGGAAATGGTGCCGAATTGGAAAGGACAGTTCTGTTCTATTTACAAATAAATGTCAGAAATAATATTGTGCAAATGAAAGGCAGTGGGAATTATCAAATTGCAATTCTTCCTCTGATTAAACACAGACAGATTTTCATTCAACTAATAACGTTCAATCAGTTCACTGTTCATTGACAACCGGAAATTGAAGGAACACCATTTTTGTCCAGTAATGGCTCACTGTGAAGTACGACATATATACCTGACCCGTGTTTGAGACTCGTCTTCTTTCCAGAGGGAATATTTTCAATTTCTCCATAAATTCCTTGGTACAAACTGAAACTTGAACCATTGCTGCCAGTGTAAAGTTCTGCTCAAAGAAGATAGGCTGGTAAACATATGTAGCTAAACGCTCGCAGCAACGCTGAGTCTGTTTCTGCAACAACATCAGACCCATTAACTTGTAACTCATGAATTCCAGGAAAAGAGAGAAATTTGGCGCAATATTGACTGATTAGCGTGTACAGTGCCAGTTTGGAATACAAATAAACAAGTCATGATTACTTAATATGTCTATCCAGTATGCAAAACCCATTATGTGAAACATAGAGAGTGAAATGTTATTTGCTTGGATGTTCTGTTCGAAACAGGAATCACCACATCCAGCAGCAACCGTCTTTCAAGAACGTTCTCAGCTCATATTGGTGCACGTGAGGGAAAATGCTGACAGAAGAAGTTGAAACAGTTAATGCAACGAATAAAGTAAAACACATTTTTCTATAAAAGTATGGAAAATATAAAGCCTTGGCCACCATGCATGGGTTACAAATCAATGTTCAGGAAAACACACCTGCAAGAAAAAAAGAATGCTTCGAGAGAAAAAGATGGTTTTAGAATGTGAACATAGTAACAAGACAATGGTGTCGTTTTTAATATTAGGTGAATACAAAACGTGAAACAAGTGAAGTGCAGAGAGCCTCGTTGATGTTGGAAATCATAAATTAAGTTTATGCTTTTGGACTGCTGCATTTAAACTGAAGTTTAAGTAAATTAAACCGCACAGAAGCTCATGTATATTCTGATGCGTGCTGATTGTCATTGCCAAATAGTGGGAGACGACTCCCAGGCAAATTGTGTTGAAGTAAGAATAAAAAGTGAACAGGTGTCATCCAATCAGTCAAGGGAAACCAGCTGGGAGATGACTGAAAAGTACACTACATCTGCTCACCGATCTTTAGTTGTAGCATCAGGACACAGAACCTGAGGAGCTATAAAGGAATGCCAACTGATGAATAAATAATTTGAGGCAGTGAGCAAACGTTCCAATTAAAGTTAAAGAGTAATTGTCACAATCAATATTTTGTTCCATATTGGCATCATCAGTTTAATTGAAAGGTAAGAAATATTACAGTCTTTACACTTACTTCTCATTCATGATAAGTTGGGACAACTCAATGTTAAATGTCAATTCTGCTTCTCTCTGAAGGTATTTCGGGACTCGATGAATATTCAAAACAATTTTAATCTCTTAAGTCATATTTGCAATATTTAAATGTTTCTATATTTGTGTCAATTTAAATGTGGAGTTTTAATCGGTAAAGCCACTTGAAGAAAAACTAGTAACCAGAAACACTTCACACAAATTACTATCAAGGTCAAGTGACCATAAAGTGCAATAACCGTCTGCAGCCATCACACCGTACGGAACAAGATGAGTGACTCAATGTTAGCTAAGTTGGTAGATCCGCGGCTTACCTTCAGTTTGTAAATTTTTATGCATTACCACCAGTAGCGCGATCAAATCACTGAGTAACATGACTCCCATGTTTAAGCAGACGAGAACAGGTATGGAAATAGATGAAATTTCCTGTCCTGAAAGAAGTGATTACAGGCAGATTTATCTTCATTAAGAGCTGCCTTTTGTAATTGTAAATAATCCATCACGAAGAAAAGCGTCATGTTAGCTCAAAATCGTAAACAGGCCATCAACATTAATATGGTTCAGAGATAGAAGATGCTGGAGAGTCTGAGATAACAAGGTGTGGAGCTGGATGAACACAGCAGGCCAAGCAGCATCAGAGGAGCAGGAAAGCTGACGTTTTTGACCTAGATCTTTCTTCAGAAATGGGGCACGTGGTGTGGTGATTCCTGAATCCAGAAATTTCTGAAGAAGGGTCTCGGCCCAAAACATCAGCCTTCCTGCTCCTCGGATGCTGCTTGGCCTGTTGTGTTCATCCAGCTATAGAACCTAGAAAAATAGAAAAATACAGCGCAGAAGAGACAATTCAGCCCTCGATGTTGCACCGACCTGTGAACTAACCTACACTTTCCCATCGTCATCCATATGCTTATCCAAGGACTGTTTATATGTCCCTAATGTGGCTGAGTTAACTACAATGGCAGGCAGGGCGTTCCATGCCCTTCCTACTCTCTGAGTAAAGAACCTGCCTCTGACATCTGTCTCATATCCATCGCCCCTCAATTTGTAGCTAAGCCCCCTCATACAAGCTGATGACATCATCTTCAGAAAAAGACACCTTGTTATCTAAGTGCAGAGAGACTGTAACAATGGCCAATATATCCAGTTGCCCATGCGCAGGTGTCTACTTTATGTTGAAGTGTAGCTTCTATAGTCCATGATATAAAATTTGCTTGGCCACAGATGACAACGTGAACTTGTGGAATGAGATATCAAGAACTGCAGTTGCTGAAGTAAAAGATTAACAAGTGGGGAGCTAGAGGGGCACAACAGGACAGGAAATATCAGAGGAACAGGAAAACTGACGTTTCAGGTCGGGACTCTTCTTCAAAAATTGTGGAAGTCTGTTTCTTTTGCTACCTGAAGGTCAGAGACCGGGTTTGTTCCACAAGAATCAGTTCTGGGAACTCGGATGCTTGTAGTATATATAAGCAACCTGGGTGAAATTGTAGGTGGTTTGATCAGGAACATTATCAGAGCCATGCTTACCTTTATTGCCCATTGAGAATCTGTATCACTCCTTTACGACTATAAGACAACATTGTCTTTTGCTCTGGCTACGCTCGCAATGGCTTTCCCTCCCACATATGAGGTAAACAGTACATAAACTAACATCATCCATCTCGCTTCCATTCTGAATAATAGGTAATAGACTCAAAATAGTAACACTATATTTCTCATGGGTTTATGTAGTTTTTTTTCTTATCTTAATTCAGACTCAAAACATTGATTGCATTACCATAGTTACAAAATTTTGGATCCAGTTTAGTGTTCTCAGTCACGTTTATCCACATTGCAACAATATTCAGTGCTGTTTTGCTCGACTTGTTCACACGACAGTACAAAAGCAATGATTAAGAGTTGCTCTGCAAAACGTCACAACGTATATTGGTTGTGTTCAGATAGAGGGCAACTTGCCAACTGTCCGATTAAATGTAATCTTTCAGACAGAAGTAAACTATATGAACATATAAATAGTTGTCATAAATGCTAGAGATTTCCCCCATTGGTCTGCAACAGGTGCGGCATGGTGTGCTGCCTGAAAATATTAAGAAATGAATTTGCGAAGAAACGATGTTTTGGAATTGGGCACTATTTATGCAAAGTTTGAAGTATGAAAAACAGTTCTCAGGTTGAACAGCCACAGAATCTTCACTTACATTATGCCTTTCAGGAGAATCCACAGGAGACGGCTGGCATCGTGGTAAATTCTGCGCTCTGATTTTGTTGCCTGAATGCATTTTACATTCAAAACTACAGGTCGAAAACAAAATAAATTTAGATTTACAATTGAACCTCCATATTATCTCATTGAGCATTTCATCACAGCACAGCGCATCTCAGCACTATCTTCACTGCATTTTGGAATATGTCTTGGTATTGATTTATGGTGTTAATAGACCAAAAATTATGAATCATCATTATTAAAATTGATAGAACCCAGAATATCGGCTTATCCCTCCTGAATATTGCCATTATCCCTGTCGTTCTCCTTCGTAAATACTGATGCAAAGTTCTCATTCAGGACCTCACCCACTTCCTCTGGCTCCACGCATAAATTCCTTCCTCTGTCCTGAAGCGTTTTTCCAGTAACCCCATTACTTCTAAAATGCTGATAAGATGCTTTGATTTTTTCCTTCATCCGGCTTGCTAAGAACATTTAATGGCATCTGTTAGCCCTTATAATTCTGTGGCTAAGTTCTTTTCGGCTACCTTCATAATTTTCAGGGGTCTTGTTTCATTTCAGCTTCCTAAACAAGTGCTTCCCTTTTTTTACATTTTGACGAAAATTTCAAGTGTTCTCAGTCTCATCTATCCACATTACAACAATATTCAGCGCTGTTTTGCTCGATTTGTTCACACAACAGTACCGAAGCAATGGTGTTTCATTCTCACAGAAACATGTTGATGCAGGGACACTTACAACATTGAAAAGAGATGAGGAACTAGATGAATAGGAAATGCTCTGATGGATACTGACTAAACGCCAGCAAATGTGTCTCGCTAGTTTGGAAAAAGTGGTCATCATCGACGAGTTGGACTGAAGAGTCTGTTTCATGCTGCAAAATACATTTACAAGGATTTTACCAAGATTGGAAGGATCCACTAACAAAGTGAGGATCTATATTTTAGGACTTTTGGACCCCCTGTTGTATAGAATGCGGCATTGTGACCTTATGGTGTATTCCACGTTTGCAACGGGCAGAGACAATGTCTTTTTTTCCCAAGGTGTGGTGGCCCAAAACTAGAGGACAAGAGAAAGCAAACACTTTGTAGAATAGATCATTGAGCATAGAATCCCGACAGTGGAGAAGCGGGCCGTTCGGCCCAACAAGTCCACACTGCCCTTCTGAAGAGCATCCCACCCAGGCCCATTATCCTACCCCTGATTTCCCACGTCTAACCCACGTAAACTAAACATCCTGAAACTGGCACACTCTTGAGGAATTATTCCAATGTACAATAGAGAAGGAATTGAGCAAAATAGCGCTCAAATAGTGAGGTTTTTTTTTCTTTCTTAGACATTAGTGATGGGCTGAAGGCATAGTTCGTGTGCTGTGAGCCACTATGAGTTTTTGGTTCCTCACTAAGCCGGTTTCTGAACTCAGTATGTTGGTTGCCCATCTACAGATACTGCCAAAGTATGTAATTCGGTTTCATGTTCAAACATCAAGCACTTTCCCCTCCTCCTCTTACCGTATCCTCACTGCCTTCGCATGTTATTCTTGCCCTCATCCAACCTTCGGCCTATTTTCCTTTTCTGAGTAAGGCAGAAATATTAATTATGTCAGCCTTCACAATGTATGTCCTCCCATACTCCAAAGAGATAACATTCTCATGTCTGTTCTCCTTATAGTCATCTTTTTTTAAAAAAAACTATTTCTCATTTCAGTTCCCTGCTTAAGTTCACATCGTTCAACTCAAAGCTCAGAAGTGGTTCTGCAACCCACATCATACGAGGAATGTGATAGTAATGGAGAGGGTGCAGAAGGAGATTTGGTGTGATGTTGCACAGTCTAAAGCGTTTTAATGATGAGGAGTGATTGGAAAGACTGGAATTTTTCTCCTTCGCACAGAGGAGATCGAGAGAGGACATGATGGAGACGCATAAAATGATGAGGAACACAGACAGAGTAGAATGGAAAACAATTATGCCTTGATGGAGAGATCAATGAACAGGTGCCATAGAATCAATGTAAAGGGTAGGAGATTTAGAGAAGGGAAATAAAGTAAAATGATGGTAGAGACAGCCTGGAGGTCAGTGCCAAGAAGAGGCAGAAGCCCTCATAATTTCAAAGAAGTAATTAAGATGCCAAGGTTGGCATTGTCATGGGCCAAGGGCCGGGAAATAGGATAAAATTGTTAAGCAAATGCATTTGAACAATGTGTACTCATTGGGCTGAAGAGCATTTTAATGAGCTGGTCGAACACTGTCGTTTTAGAAATGTGAGATGAGCAAAGAGGGAGGATGGAGAAAGAGTGAAATCAGCCAGCTTGACTTGTAACGCAGAAGGAAGTGGCTGTAACCGAATGGAGCAGATGATACAACAATGCCAATATCTCAGAAGACGAAGATCAAATTCTACTTCATTTATTTGTTGAATATCTTTTGTATCCAAGAGGGCAAAAAGATCCAAGAAAACTTCTGTCATCGTTTTATTTCAGGGATAGAATTATTTGATTGATTGGGTCTTTTTTCTGGATAGCAAAATGTGACGAGTGTCATGCTGTATGTTTCAATTCTTAGTTCTCAACTATTTACAATCGACATAAATGATCTGCAATCAAGGCCAGAGTGTAACATAACAAAGATCATGGATGATACCAAGACAGGTGAGAAAGAAGGTTGTGATGGGGAGATAAAGATTAGGTGAATAATAGACGAGGAGAATGATAGGCAAGGAGAATGGGCTAGAATCTTGCAGATGGAGGTTGATATGGATAAGTGTGAGGTAGTCCATTTCGGCTGGAAAAATACCCGGAGAAAAATGTTATTTAAATTGGAGCAGATTCAAAGTGTCACATTGCAGACAGATTTGAGTTTCCTTGTGCATGAATCCCAGAATGTGGTTATGCAGGAGCAGCATATAATAAGAAAGGTAAATAGACTGCTGGAACTGATTGCAAATGGACTGAGTTATGAACATAAAGACGTGCTATTACAATCATATAACATGATGGTGAGACAACATCTAGAGCATTGTGTTCAGCTTTATGTCACCTTGAGTGTAGATTCATCGTTTATTTCCCTTCCTCACAGTGAACATAGTGACGATAGTGATCCTATCTTGCAAAAAATGTGGTCTCGCCAAATGTGTCTCTTGTTACCTGGTGGCCATGGCAGCGACAGACGTACTAGTTATGATCATCGATTTGATTATGAGACAAATACCAATTGTTTATTATGTGCATTTCATCTTCCTGTATTCCATCCCCGTGTGTAATATCCACGCTGTCCTGCTGTATGTAGTCACTGACTGTTCTGCCTGGTTCACTGTATTTTCACATTTGATCGATTTTTGGCCATTTGTTGTCAGAAGCTGAAAAGCAAATATTGCAACGTGAAAACAGCAGTTGTGGTTCTAGGCACCGTGTCTGTGCTGAGTTGTTTCAAGAACACTTTCTGGTATTTTATGCTAACAGCTTGCTATTGGCTGGGGAATTGGCCCTGGTTTTGAAGTGTAACAATACATGTTCAGGAATCTCAGTTCTGGGCCACAATTGAGTTTCTCCATCACATTCTCACCCCGGCTCTCCCATTCGTCCTGATTCTGCTGCTCAATGCTTCCACAGTCCGACACATTCTCGTGACCAGCCGAGCCCGTGGGTGACTCATTGGGCAGAGTGCCAGAGACCCAGAAATGCAGAGCCGAAGGAAATCCATCATTTTACAGTTTGCTATCTCAACAAATTTCATCTTATTGTGGTCAATGATAACAGTGTATTCAATTTGAAAGCGAATGGTATCTTTTTGCTCTTGGTCTTGCTGGATACACGACTTTGTTCAGGAATTAGGCTTCACGCGACAGCTCCTCAGTTGTTGTACTAACACTGTGATATATGCCATGACACAGACTAAATTCAGAGAACAGCTGAAGAGTGCTATGAAATATCCTTTTACTTCCATTATTCGATGCGGTCAATAGTTCTGTGAAAAGAAGCCAGTCAAAACTCAAGAGATAGCAGAAAATTTCGAATTACATTCACATTCCCAGAATGGATAGCGATCTACCCCTACATGCCAGTGACCTCTTACTGAGGGTCCAGGGTTGAGGTTGAAGATGTGTTCTACGACAACACAATAACGGGAGAGATTGACATTTTGTTGAAAAATGTGCATGCAAAAACTATCTCGAGAGTAATTGATTTGAACTTTTTTCAGCGCAAACAGAAATCTTGACCCGTGATGAACGCTGTATATTGTTGGGCGTGAGGACGTTGTCTTGCTCAGAAAACAGAGGTAGAGTTGTGGGGAGTAGTCAGCGTCTGTTTATACGGTAAATTAGTCTGTTTAATATCTTCATGACTCTGAGTGTTTGCATCTCCTTTTACCGACTCTCACTCCTCACCCCCGCTACAAATCTCCAAGTCATCAGAAGTAACATTCATCTTCTCGTTTTAGCCAGGCCTCTTCATTGAGGAAGGTGAAGTCCAGTGGCATTCTCACTGAACTGTTAATCCAGAGACCCAGGCGATGCTCTTGGTAACTGCGTTCGAAATCCATCATCGCAGATGGTGGAGTTTGAAATCATTTTAAGAAAAATCCCGAATTGAGCATCCAATTATGTCAATGGTTGGAAAGTACATCTGGTTCACTGGTGTCCTTTAGGGAGAAAAACTGCCATCTTTAACTCATCTGGCCTCCATTCCCACAGCAACTTGGCTTAACAGTCTTCTCGTCAATTCGGGATGGGTAAGAATGAATAATAAAAACTAATTCTATTCCACCCAATCCCATTGCAATAGTCCAACCGGCAAGACACCATACACAATGCACTGCCTCATATCATAGAACATATATCGTTACAGCACAGGACCAGGACGTTTGGTCACCATGTTCTGTTGATCATGTTGCAAAATTAAATTAATCCCTTCTGTCTGCCCTTGGTCCATATCCCTCCATTCCTTGTATATTTTTGTGTTGATCAAAAAGACAATTAAATGCATGCCCTCTAGTATTAGACACTATAACTCTTGCAGAAAAAAATCTGACTGTCAACCCTACCTATGCATATCAAGTCTCCCCTCAGCGTCTCATGCTCCAGCATAAGCAACTCTAGTCTGTCCAGCCTCTCTTTATAGCTCGTACCCTGTAATCCAGGCAGCATCCTTATAAACCACTTCTGCACCCTCTCCAAAGCTTCAACATCCATAATTGAACGCAACAATCTAAATGTGACTTTCCAAGCTTTTATAAAGCTGAAATATAGCTTCCTGACTTTTGCACTCAATGGTCTGATCAATAACTGGAAGAATGCCATATGCCTTCTTAACACCTCATCTACGTGTGTGGTCACTTTCAGGGAGCTATGAATTTGGACCAAAATTTCCACCTCTACATCAATGTTGTTCAGGGTCCTGTCATGAACTTCAAACTTTTCCTTAACATTTGATCTCCCAAAGTGCAAAATATCACACTTTTTAGGATTAAACTGCATCTGTCGTTTCCTCAACTATATCTGCAACTGACGCATATCCCGCTTTCTCCTTTCACGATTTTCCTGAATGGCTCCAAAGAATGGGCAGTAGGCTGACATATAATGCCCTCAAGGATGAATTTCAAGAAGTTTGAAACATTCACCGGTGTTCCTGTTATTGGGGGATTACCTGCAACCCAGTGGTTTGGGCGAACTGTTGGACACTCTTTGCACTGAGGTAATTGTCCTGTACCTCCCCTGGAGTATTGCCCTGCTCTGGGCTCATCAGGGCGAGTACAAGGACAAGAGGGTCCATTTCCGAGTACAACGCAGGAACTATTTTGCTCTATTCCTGATTGGGAGCATGGCTGCATGCAGCTGTCGTGCAGTAGGTTCCCAATTTACCAAATAGCTAGTTGTTTGGATTCACTGGGCGGCTCGTGACATCCATTGTTTCCGGAACAGAATAGGGAAGGAGAGAAGGAAAGAGTAACGACGCAGAGGGAGAGAGGGGGAGCAGGGGGGATGAGAAAGAGTGAGAGGCAGAGAGAAGAGCGAATTATAGAAGGGGACAGAGACAGAGAGAAAGAGAGAGGTACGGAGAGATAGATGGAGAGACAGAGAGAGAGAGATAGTCAGAGACAAGAGTAGAGAGTGAGAGACAGGTAGAGATAGACAGGAAAAGGGGAAAAGAGATACTGTGAGGATATAAATGGGAGTTAGAGTGAGAAGCAGAGAGGGAGAGAGAAAGGGAGGGGGTTCAAATGAAGCGGAAGGGAGGTAGAGAGTGAGACATAAATGGAGAGAGAACAAGAGGGAGCGATGAGGAGAGACAGCGTAGGAGAGGACAACTGATAGTCAGAAAAAGAGATAGAGAGAGGGTCTCGAGAGGAGCATATAAAGAGATACAGGGGAAGAGAAAGGAGAAGGGGGAGGAAGAGAAAGAGACAGAGAGAGATAGAAAAGGAGAAATTAAAGGGGGAGAGGGAGGAAGAGAATGGGAGTTGATGGAGTGAGAAGTAGGCAACAATAGAGAGACAAATAAAGAAAGAGATGAAGAGAGAGGAGAGAAAGAGAGTGAGAGACAAAGATAGTGGGAGAGAGAGGTTGGACAGACAAAGGGGTGGGAGGCAGAAGGAGCAAGACTGAAAAGTGGTAGAGAGGCAAAAGATCATAGTAGCATCAACAGACAGGCACACACAATATAGTCACATAAACTCACTGAGACACGCCAAAAAGACAGAGAAACACACTGTACAGGCACAGAGATAGACACTCACAGTGACACACACAAACACCATTCCAATGTGGAGTGGATGGTAATTGTACTGTGTTCCCTCCGAATGAAATGTGCTCACATTGAGGAGTATTTGGGTTCCCTCGACACTGTGGAAATTATTTGTCTTTGGACAGTGTTCCTGACAATATACGCAAGAAATAGAATGTTTCCTCTGCCACTCTATCCAGGATCCTCCGATTGAATCTTACTGTAAGGGGAAATGATGAATCTTATTCTGCTTTCTGCACTTTGTCATGTTTTGTCATCTATTCTCTCAATTCCACAGAGTGGAAAAAACTCACAATTGGCAGCTGGGGCGGGGGAGGGGGCTGGAGTGGTGACTTTTTTTATCTCCTTCCTCATGCCTCAGGGACAAAGTCGATTGTTCAAAACTGTTCTGTGACTGCAGCCACATTTTTTGAAGAACGTAACATCTGTGCAAATAAACAGATTGACAGGCTTTGATTCATTCCTCCAGGCAAAATCTCTCACTTGTTTGCTGGCACGAGGCGCCACTAGAGGGCGGCACTGTATCAATTTTACAGACGTGGAAAACAGACTCTGACCCTTTGACTCATCACTTCTCAATTTATTCATATTTTAAAACTCCCCTCCAGGGCAAAGTGTGTACTATTGAAGTCACAGATGGACGCACAGACACAAACACACAGAGAAACATATGGAAACACACATCAAAATGCCCATCAACATTGTATCACTTTGAACGCAGGAGTGACTGACAGAGAGAAGGGACAAGGGTGTTCGAATCATTTGAGTAGATTCAAACCCCAAAACAACCGACACCCAATTGCAGGCATACCTTCTGGATTTATTTTCCTCTTTAGTCTCCGTCTCTTTTAATTCCCTTTTTCCTCTCAGTCTCACTTTGGGCCCAAATTTCTGTCCTTAAAATGTTGCCATGAAATTTCTAACCTTCAAAACGAATGGTCACAATGGAAAAAATATGATATTTATTAATTAACAATGTCTACTGTGTTTGCTTTTCAAATTCTTTCACATTTGCCATCACCATTAATTTGCCAAAAAAAAACGATAGAGATGTGGAACGATACGTGCTGTTAATCTGCGATAATAGGGAAACAAAGTTGGTTAAAACAAATTCTGGCCACAAGTTAGTGACTTGAAACAATCAGTCTGCTTTTTGGCTCTACATATGCTACAACAACCCCTGAATATTATCACAGCTTTTATGTTGATATTGTCTTCATTTTTGGTGGCAGAACATGTTACATTGAGCAACACCGCCCCCCCCCCCCCCCCCCCCCACCAAAGATAACTGTGATAAAAGACAAGAAGATAGTTTGGATTGAGAAAGCTTTGTTTTTCGAGGACGGTAGCAAATTTATGATATCCAAAAGTCTTGTGAAATAATAGGATAGCTCAGATTTTAAAACATGAGACTGCCAGCCATTCTCTTTATGCTGACATGAAACATTTTTCTTGAAATCTGCATTTTGTTCATATGTCAACATCTTTATTTTAAGAACTACGAACACATGAGACTTCTGCGGAGAATTTGTGATAACTCAGATCTTTCCCGGTAGGAGTTGAGTAGAGAAACAGATGCATTTAAATCTTTGTGGCTTGTCATCCAGATGTACGATGTAATGTTCTAGGGACATATATTTACATGTACAATCTGGAATTGGGGTCTAAATTCTGTCAGAGAGCCATGAAAATATGAAGGCATATTGAAAAGCAAAACTCATAGTTCTTTATATTCTCATGATGTGCTTGTATAACCCAGTCAGTCTGGAAGCATCCATGGAGAGAGAGGGTTGAGACATTGGAAGAATGTTGGAGAACATGCAGAGATGAATAAAAGTAATTGCTACCCGAGATGTTGTTTAGGAAAGGTTCAGAAGTTTGCTAAATAAGCTTTGAATTAATATAATTTAATTCTGAAAATTCAAATAACACATCTCATGGCATTTGGATTAATAATATCAAGGCGGTATTTCGGATACTGTGGTGCAGATACAGCGTCACTCGTTGAAATCCCCAAAGGGCAGCCAGTGGAGTTCCAACTCAGTTAACAATATGAAACTGAAATCTAGTGCCAGTAATGGTGACGCTAAAGCCATCATCAATTCCCCAAACAATTCACTTAGTTAATCAGTTGGTTTTAAGTCGAACATTTGCCAGTTTGGGCGCCTCTGGCCTGCACATGGCTGCAGATTGACGGATGCATACACGGAAGTAATCTCTGAAATGACCCAGTAGACCACTCAATCTGAAGTTAAACACAAATGATCAAAAAATCATTGTCTCATCTTTGACATCCCATGAAAACATCAGTAAAACAATTCAGAAGTTTGAATCCACAGAATATCTATGTAGAACACTATTCAACGACAGAATATTTGCTATCGACTATGCACTGTAGCAAATAATACTGGACACATTTATATGAACACATGGACTTTTCCCAAGTGAACTGGACAGTCCCACAATTGTCTCTCGCCTCCATGACACCTGCAGTTCTCCTTCCACACCAGTCGGGCTCTCTGGCCAAATCGCACATCGCTGGCGATTGAATTTGCTGTCCCACACTGAAGATGCTCACATGGCATCCTGTAAACCAAAGTCAACACCACACAGTGGTCCACACTGCTCTCCGTGCAGAACGTCAACATGTCCAGAACACCTGTTCTCCCCATCATAAAATCGGGTTCTGTGGTTTCCTATTTAAGAAAAATACAGATTCAAGAGTTTGCAAATTCTTTGCAATCCATCCACTGCTGCAAGATGCAAAAGAGAGAAGAAATAAAACCTTATCCACCACTGTTCAACATCCGGGCATGGTAGATATAATTTCTTTAAAATAAGTACCTTTACTTCATGAACCTGTTTGTGAAGCTAACAGTGAAATGATATTCCTAAAGCAGTGAATATATTTCCCTATCAGGGGCCCTGACTAGCGTCAGTAATGAGGATGTTAAAATCTATTTGTGGCGTTCCATGGTTACTGAGCATTTATGTGCTTTTG
This sequence comes from Stegostoma tigrinum, assembly GCF_030684315.1. Classification (NCBI taxonomy): domain Eukaryota; kingdom Metazoa; phylum Chordata; class Chondrichthyes; order Orectolobiformes; family Stegostomatidae; genus Stegostoma; species Stegostoma tigrinum. Next base: position 14,980,776 of record NC_081396.1, on the reverse strand, counting down.
GGAACAATTGCATCAGAGAGTTAGGTTGGCGTTGGGGGTGACTTGGTAATTCTAAATTCGCCATAGTCCAGATGACCACATGACTGGTGTCTTCCTAAACAGGGACATCCATTTGCAAGTTAACCGGATGATCAACATTCGTCAGGCCAGGGGTAAGCTGAAAGGTTAAGACCTTCGTGGCAATTCCTGATAGTGGGGGTAAAAAACAAATGCAGCTGTCATCATCCCACATCACGAACCAGCCGTCCAGCGACTCTAAAATAACCAATCCCCGTCAGGGGTCCTGCAGTGTGGTGCTACAGGTACGGCAAAAGTTACCAATGTTTACTTTTTTGAAGAAAATTGTCAATGAGATTGCCCTCAAAGGGATTTATAAGCTTGGGATAATTCAGATATTTATAGTGATGAATGACATTTTGTACAATAAGGGGCAGACAGAGTAAAAATCATAAACGGTTGGAGTGTCATGTCCGTAATTTTCCTGGTTCCTGACAATGTATCTTCATTGACTAGTGTTTAATATTGTCATCAATGATCAGCCGACCTTTCATCAATCTCAACAATAAATTATATTGAGTGCAGAAAGTTTGCAAACTGGAAGAAGTCGCTTTTCCATTGCAAGTTCAATCATTTCAAAATACCTTAATTTCCAATAATTGCATGTATATTTTACCACATTACAATTGGTGCATGATTATACTGGACACCATAAGGATTTGTTCAGGTTTAACGCTGTTAGGACAGTGTTGGGAATGGAAGCGTCATCACTTTTATAAAACCAATTGTGACTCTTTTCTTCACCAAGCCTGTTCTCACCAGAACTTATCAAGGTGACATTGCTGTGCCCAGAGCAAACCTGGTGAGTGGCTCAGAATCGAGAGAACTTCCCCAGTTGTGTCTCACTGCCTGTACGTTCTCAGATCCATGAGAACAATACTGCCTCCAGAATGAGCAGAAGTTGACACAGACATGGAAACTCTACGATAAACACCAAAAGAACTGTGAATGCCGTAAATCAGGGACAAAAACAAAGTTTCTGGAAAAGCTCAGCAGGTCTGACAACATCTGTGGAGGAGAAAACAGAGCTAACATTTCGGGTTTGGTGACCCTTCCTCAGAACTGCCTCAGAACTCCACAATGTAGCCACGCACAGAACACATTGGCATTTTTGAAATCTCAGTGAAGAGCACACACTGTTTTCTAGGTGTCAGCAACCTGGACCTCCAGCCTGCCGAAGCATTGGGAATTTCCCAGCACCAATATCGGAAAATCATCTGCTCTGAAACAAGAAAAAAACTCTGCATTAAAACAAATTACAGCAATAATGTCTCTCATTATTTCTTGATGAGAATTCATCTGATTAATGACACATCTGGCACATTCATATGTAAAATGTTCCAAGAATCAACGTAAGATGTGTGCATTGTTCACGCCCAAAATGTTGGCCAGCAGTTGGTTGGACAGAAAGCGACTTCTGGCTTGCAGGCAGTCAATCATTTTAGACAGAATATTTCCAGTGCACAGCTGTTAAAGTGCCTTCAAGTGAAATCATAAAGGATATCTGTCCTCTACTGCACCAGAGTATAAAAAAGAGCAGATACCCACCTCTTCCATTGCCTTCACTTATTCACAGATTACACGATGAATTCAAATAAATCTGCCGTCCTCTTATTTAGATGATAATAATGATTGGACAGTTGTTGTTCTGTTGTCATATCCATTTCTGGTTTCAGACAGCACCGGGTTCCAATAAAGCCACATAGAAACGGCAGCATATTTTTAACTGAACGGATGACAGCAGCATCATAGGAGTGTGACCCGGGGCAACGACCCCATTCCACTGATTGACACTCCTGCAGAGCACACTCGATGCCTCTGCACTAAACATTCTTGGTCACAATGGGTCCAAATCCTGGTTCAGAGTGAACTCCGCCCTGGGCAGTTATTACAGTCCCACGGTATAGCTCCTGATTTTAAATATAATCATCCATATTCTCCACATCTCGCGTTCCCTATGCAATCGGTGTGAGGAGACAGTGCAAATGTAATCTGCCATATTGTGAATTTTGAAGGGGCGTGGGAAGGTTTTGTAAGAGGCGTTCACTCAGAGAATGCAAGGGTCAGGTAATTATTTCCACAGAAACACTGTTTCGAAATTGGTCAATGTGAGAAGGTTGATATGATCAATCCATAGGGTGTGAGCATTGCTGGTGGGACCAACTTTTGCCAACCTCTCTGAAGTTTCCTCCCCTTTGGAAGGTGGGGTTGATCGTCCTTGTTGAACTGCTACCGTCGGTGTGCTATGTGCAGATTCATAATGTCCGTAGCGAGGGAATTCCAGTATCTTGACCAGCGACATTGAAGGTACAATGATATATTTCCAAAACAGAATGGTCAGTGGCTCTGAGGAGATATTGTAGAGGTTGCTGTTCATTGTACCTACTGCCCTCGCCTGTCCACATGAAAGAGCTCATGGGTTTGAAAAGTGCTTTCTGAAGATCTGTAGTTAATTTCTGAAGTGCGTGTTGTAGATGGCACACAATGCTGCTACTGAGCATTGCGGGTGGAGGAAATGGATGTATCAGAATATAGTCCCAATCAATCGAATTGGAAAATTGCTTTCTCCTGGATGGTGTCGAACAGTTTGAGTGTTGGTGGAACTGCACCCTTCCGGGGAAATATTCAGAAAAAAATACCTTAATTTCTGGAAAACCGCAAGAGGCAGGGCCAGTAAAGTTGTCTGTCATATTGTGCACTGAGTGGCCAGAAAACAAAAAGATCCTCCCTAGGAGCATCAGAAAATGAAATGGTAATTCCGCCGATCACAGCAAGAAATGTTATAAGATGCATGGTCAATTGACCATGATGTCAACACTCAATAATGAGTGTAAGAATGTAAATGCTTTTCCAACAGCAACACTGTGTATGGAATTGATCTTTCACATTCTCCCCATTCGTTGTCTCTCGATCTGAGGACAGCAGTGTGAATGGGAGATGTTCCTTAACATATCCTTATTAATTATATTTCAACCAGAGAACGGCGTTGTGAGTGTGTCATGAATACTCACATTTTTTTCGCTCCAGGATCCTGGAATTACGGACATTCAGGAATAATGTATCCCCCTTAAATTGTGCACAAATGCTGTTTAACACCTCAACATCAACACATGGTTTGATTTATATCCCGTCCATTAGCTTAACTTAAAACATTCATCATCAATGCTCATCCACCAGAAGTGACACCAGCAGAGTTAACAGCAACAATACAGGTAATCTCCCTCACAACCAAACAAAACTGCACCCACGCTAAGCTATAAAGGTCCCCTTCCTGATTGTAATTACATCGTTGTGCCTTGGCGGGTGTTTGATCAAGATTCTGGAATTGCATTTCTCACATACAATGTCGATCTAGAGTGGATCGATCAGTGGAATGCAGTTTTTCATGAGTTCATATCAGTACCACTAGTTTGGATTTTCAGGATGCTATACTTTCCCATACTGTTGAACAAATGGGAAAAGACCTGGAGGAATAAATTCCTAATATTAATTGTCATTTAGCCCATTCATCATTGAGAATGAATTAAAAAGCAAGTGATTCATTTGGTATGTTTCAGTCTTACAGTTTTTGGAAGGGTACATTTGGAGAAAATTATTGTATTCGCCAACATCCGTAGAAACATATCACTTTTGCATCAAAATGTTCATAGAAATCATGAATGCATGACAGTTCAACTTAATTTAACAATTCTCCGGATTATGTCACACCATGGTCAAGTGACCCAATCAATAAGTTCAGTCTGAGAGAAATATCTGCGTTTGTGCTTGTTTTCAAACAATGCAATTCACAATATTGACGCCTCTTCTAAGGCTGTCTTCAGAATATTGGCTGATGTCTTACAGACTTCGAATTCACTGCTACCATAGAAGCTGGTGCACCCGAAGGTAACAGAAAATCCTTCCAGCTGTTCAGATTTTCTTGACAAGATTTAAAGTTTCTTTGTTGCTGGCTTGCCTGAAGTGATAATCGCGTGGGCAAACAAAATGAATCAAAGCACGACAAGACGAATAAACTGCCTCGATATTTCCGTTCAAATAATCTCTGAAACTACGTTTGGCGCAGCGCTCACTAAAGAACAGAAAACAAATTCGGAACAGATTTAAATTTTTCCATGCAATAAGAATGACAGAAAATCATATTATTGTCAGCCTTGTCTCAGTTTGCAGCAGTCTTGCTGCTGACTCAGAAAGGCAATTGTTCAAAAGGATTGCCAGCAGCTTGAGCATGAAGTCATTTGGGAGAATGCTTCATCACCAGCACTTTCCAACAAGCACCAGGACACTCGGTGGACATTGATGAGAAAATAACTATATGTGAGATCCTTCACCTGCACATGGACTGTTAGCACCAAACCACGCTGCCCTCGAAGTGGCTGCCAAAGGGCATGGAAATAGAATACAGGTAGACGTTGTTGCACGTATCCTTCTGAAATTTGCCTCTGCAAAGTATGTCTGGGGAAAGAGGATTTTTTTGTCGATCTTCATCCTGAGAAATTCCCCCACACAGGACTCTGTGCTCGATGTGCTCTTCCCCAGTATGCACATCAAGACAAACTTCGAATGTGCATGGAGGACAATCCAGCCAGTGAAAGATGCTCTGACCTGCATGGAATCTATTGGTCTTCCAGTAGAAGGAGCTGGCCTCGACCGAGTGTTGCAAAATGCTACTTTCCAAGGTCCAGGACTACTTGCTGTAGGATGCACTAAACGTGGGGCAGCTGTTGTCAAGGCGCAGTTGGGAAATACCAATACCTGAGGTCTTCCTGCCAAAGTTAAATGGTGTCCCTTTCAGTAATCAGACACTCCTGATGCCTCAAAAATATTCAAATAAAATATTGTACAGTAACGTACACCTCTGGTTTGTTTGCTGAATAGAGTCAATCACCAGTATTTGTGGAATATACTCTAATGCACAGAACCAAGCTGCATTAGTGTCTTTTAAACATTACGCTATTTTATGAATGAAGTACTATTTTGTTTTCAAAGAAAAGAACAAAAAGATTTCAATAGATGAAAACCGGATGATCAGGCTGATCTGTCAGCAACAACTGTTCCAAAGCGGGAGAGGATGTTCTCAATCTTGACTCGGGCAGTGACAATCTTTTGACCAAACTCAATTAGAAAAATAGCAAATAAAAGAGCTACAAACCAGAATTTGCTGGTAAAACTGGGCGGGTCTGGCAGCATTCGTGCACTGAAACCACAGTTAACTTTTCGTGTCCAGTGAACCTTTCTTTTTCAAGATAAGCAGCTAATTGTACTTCTTATCAGAGCCATGACTGAAACACTTTTCTCCAAGTAAACTGTCAGTCACGTTTCCGAAAGTGCAACAATGTCTCAAAAACTGAAAGTACCGAATTGGCGCACAGCTCCTTTGTTTCAGTGAGGACATGAAAGGCGCGGTGTAAAAGTTTCATTGTCTTGAAGCAGTTGGTGGAATCTAAAGTGAAGGAATGCTGAGCAAAATTAGCGTCACCTCGAAACCCTAGAAATTCAACAGAATATCAGTTTCTGTTTAAAATTCCTTCACATTTTGAGAAATAAATTAAATAGATATTGTTCAGCAGGTAACCCCATTATACACGATGTTAAACCAGCGACAGGCACGGTTTCTAACAGCCACGAATTGTGTGAATAGGCTTTCACTTCTGTCAGCTCCACTGGAGCCATGAAAACACTGCTTCGGGGAAGGGGATGGTTCAGGAGCTCAGAAACCTAATAAACTGTTGCATAAACAGTCATCAAAAAATGAAGAGAGTATAACTTCCATTCCACATCATATTATTATATTTTCTATTGCTGTTGAAACACTAAATTATTCTGATATATGTCTAGCTCATGTTTGGCCTATCAGCAGTTAAAGGAATGTAACACATAGTTCAATGGCTGAAGAAGAAACAAGTCAGGAGGGTTACCAACATCATCCCAGCTGCTGATATCGGATGAAACCTGAACACTACATGTATGCTGTTTCACAGATACTGAGCAACAGTTAACTTGTCAAATAGCTCACCGCTGTAAGAATTATTTCCTTGGCCAAGGTTTGTGCAGACGCCCATGTCTCTTTACATTCGGCAATATATTTTAATGGGGACGCACTGTGAAATAAAGTCTTGGCTTCTCCACAAATGAGAAATGACGTTACCTTTCACACGTACAATGAAACGAAGTTCCAAACACCAACTCATCTTTAGAGATCAATGACGTTTTAGGTTCTGACGTCGAAGCGAATTCATTTCACAGAATCACACAATCACAGGAGGTTATTGGTCTCAAATTATTAGTACGAACAAATTCCAATGGGTGGCAAACTTGATGGTCTGCAGATCGAATCGCATTGCAATGTATTGGTCCTGCTGGATCCGAAAATTTGAGGAGCAAACCGAAGTTATTTCAAATTTGAACAGATTGTACAGAGGAAGAGAGAATGTATTTCTTCCTTATCACAAATGAGTTGGGTGGAAAATTCTATCAAACGACCATGACTGAACAAATATTGAAAGCGAGAATGAGGAGAATCAGCTCACCCAGGGGTTGTTGGAGATTTGTAAGCCGTGATCCAAAACAATGATAAAGCCAAAGTTTTGGTGTTGTATGTAACGTCACTTGGAACATTAGTTGAACAGTTAACTTTTTCAGGATGATTGAAAGTGTTTTTTTTAAATAAACAATGAAGGATGTCCACAAGTCTGGCACCATCTGTGGAGAGAGAGAGAGAGACAGCGTTGATGTTTTGAGTCCACTATGACTGTTTGGGAAAATGATAGTTTTTGTACCTTTTACAACATGGGGAGGAGGAGTGATTCGAATAGATGGTGTGTATGTCCAGTACAAAAGACAAAGGGGCAGCCAGTCATAATAAAGGGTAGGTTTCAATTCGAAAACAAGGCCTCCAATAATTCCCTGAAACCTCTTCTGTAAGGTAGAAGATACAGAGGCCTGAACACACGCACAATCAGGTTCAGAAACAGCTTGTTCCCAGCCGTTATGACACTGCTGAATTGGACGATATAGCCTCGAATAATGATTAATCTTTATAAAGTTGATCTCGCCGAGAGCATGCGCTCAGCAATTCAACCTGTACCTCAATCATTAAATTGTTTTGACCTCTACACACTTGTTCCTATGATCTGTCTGTACCGCTCAGTACCGTAACAATAAAAAAAATCAATCAATCATCAGTGGAGACCAAAGATACCAAGGGCAATGCGTTTCGCCGGCAATAACCTTCTTGGTGATTCACAGTTTGGGTTCCTCCAGGGCCACTCAGCTCTTGACGTCATTATAGCCTTGGTTCAAACATGCACAAAAGAGAAGACTTCCTTAGTTGAGAGGAGAGTCACAGCCCCTGACATCAAGGCTGCATTCGAACGCGTGTGGCCACAAGGTCTCGAGCAAGACTGTAATCAATGGGTATCGAGCGAACCATCAACAGGTTGAAGACATACTTGAAACTTGGAAGATCGTCATCATGATTGGAGGTCAGCCGTCTGAGCTGCAGCACATCTCTGCAGGAGATCCTCAGGGAGAGAGAGGGAGATGAACAGAAAGAGAGGAGGAGGTAAAGAGTGCGAGACAAATAAGAGGAAGACAGAGAGAGGGACTGAGGGCACAGGAGAGCGGGGGTGAGTGGAGGGAAGAAAAAGAGGTAGACGGGGGAGGTGAGAGGGGAAAGGCAGAGAGACATGAAGAGAAAGGCCTCTCTTCTGAATGCTCCCTTGTGTTCAAAGGGATACAATGCCACACTTGCTGGCCTCCACACATCACTGCACTGGGGATGATGCAGGGTGTAAACCATCAGGGTTTCTCTCTCTCTCTCTCTCTCTCTCTCTCTCTCTCTCTCTCTCTCTCTCACACACACACACACACACACACACATTCTCTCTCTGTCTCTGTCTTTTTCACACACACACACGCGCCGTTCTAACACAGATACAGATGTGTTATGTGATACAGACGCTACGGAGATGATTACCATGCACTAAGAGTTCCTACACTTAAAAACAATTAAATCTTTAATCGTCAAGTGTAAATATAGCATTTATATTGTAATTCTACCCAGACATCTTGGAGTGAACAGTTTCATCAGCAGACATCGTGAATTTAATTGCACTTTCTGCAATATTTAGTGTCTTGTAATCTCAAATTGGAAGTAAGGAAATGATTCATAAGTGAAGGGAGTGAGACCAACCATGGGTTAACTCACCTCCTTCTGCTCGTATCTCAGTGGAAAAGAGGCTGTGCAGAGGGACGAAAAATTAATGATGACATTCAGCAGGTGCAGGAGAAAATAGATTGTATACGATTAGCTGAAGGACTGAAATCATTGAGTATACTCGACAAGCAGCTTCACCTTGAATGAGTCCTGTGAACAATATTTTATGAGCCGAAGACAACACCTCCAGCCTGCTTCCCTGCACCTGTGTTTTCTGCAAGAGCCAGCAGATTTGTTCTGCTGCATCTACTTTCATTGTGTTGCCTGTTTGATACACTGAATAAGAGAGAGCTTTGCTCCAAGCTGCAAGAGCTTGTCTGGGCTTGGAATAGATAGTGCCAGGAAAAAAATTCAGCCTCTAGACCAGCTTTTGATTGAGGGGGCGCGAAGAGCAGAGGGACATGGGACTTGTTGCTTTTTCCAGAAGGGCTTGAGATTTGGTGCTTCTTCTACAAGACCGTGAGACTTGTTGTTTTGGTTTTCCTTTTTCTTCCATTCATTATTTCCACGATACTCATTTATTACTGCTTTGCTAATATTCACATTTCAGCAAATTGCTGTTGTCTCCATTATATTTACCCGAATCTGAAAAGAACTGCTTGGATGCATTCTGTGATTGAAGACACTCAGCTCCAACATCGATGGGGCCAAACTGCTCTGTGTCTCCAAAGACATTCTTTGAAGAACGAAACAACTGTGTAACCTGAGAGATTCAGTGCTTTCGATAATGTCACCAAAAAAAATGCAGCCGCTTGTGTCATGGAGAGTGGTGCCCACCAGAGGGAGGTAATGTCGCAATTAAAACACAAGATGAGGGAGGAGGCAGAACGAGCGAGTGACTGAGAGAAAGAAAGAGAGAGAGAGAGAGAGAGCGAGAGAGAGACATTCTGAGCCTCTTATTCATCACTTAATAATTCATTCTTTTATTCAAATTTCCCTAGAGGGCAAAGTATGTCTCATTGAAGCCAGAGGTATATGTAAACGCACAAACAAAAACGTTTAGATGCACATATGGAAACACACATCGACATAACCATCAGCATTATATCACTTTAAACACAATAAAGATAGAGACTGAGAAAGGGGAAATGGGTTTAACCCTATATCTATAGAGTCATCCCCAGAATGACTGAAAGCACGTTGCACAGAGAGACAGGCATAAGACAAACTCTCTGTATTTCTTTTCACTCTTTTTTTCTCTGTCTCTTCCTTTTCCATTTGCCTCTCTTCCCGTCTCCAACATTTGCCCTCCAAATTAACCCAAATTTTTGCTCCTCAAATATTGTTTCCCCATATTGCACCCTTCCAAAATTATTCACCCCTCACCCTAGTTTGTGTCCCTCGAAAATTTTGCCACAAATTTGAACCTTCAAACTTTTTCTTCCTCCCAGTTTTGACATCCAGCCCCAGATTTATGACTTCCAAATAATTACTTCCGTGCCACCACCCAGTTTAAGAGATCTTTCTGATTTTTCACCACAGGCTGAACAAGGCCCCACAGCTACATCTTTCTCTTTCAGCCACAAGGAATGTTCTCAACTGTCAGATTCTGAGAGTTCTTGCTTTCTTTTTCTTGCATATTTAGGGTGCAGGGCGGTGCAACTAATAATGAGGGTGAAGTACCAAGCATGACTACTTACATGACAAATGGTATCGGCAGCAATTGACAGACAGAGCTGCGAGATCTCACAAACAATGTTCAAAAGATCAAAGATCTTCGCCACACCAAGACTGGACAAATACATGTTCCATTTCCCTTTATTCCCTGCCTATTCATGTATCTTTCAATATGCCTCTTAAACATTGCTGTCATGTCGGCTGCTGCTACCTCTTCTGGCCGCACATTCCAGGCATTTACCACCTTTGGTTTAAAAATGCTTCTTCTCAGATATCATTTCAGCTTTTGCCATTTTACCTTCAACCAATGTGACCTCACAATTGACATTTCTACGTCAGGAAAACGGTTCAGAATAGCCTTTCTATACGCGCCTCTCATCATTCTGTGAACATGTATCAGATCGCCGCTCAACCTCCGACTTAAAAGTGACAACGAACCAATTATGTTCAATCCCTCACGGTAGCTTTACCTTCCAAACCAGGCAACATCCTAGAAAACAGTTTCTGTGTTTTCCCCAAACCTTCCAAATCCCTCTGACTCTGCGGTGAGCAGAACTGAACACAATATTCCAAATGTGGTCTGAAGTTCAACAGCAAGCAAGCTGACTTTAAAAAAGCTGAACTCTATGTTTCGACTGATGAGTGCAAAAATGCCATACGCATTTTTGATCACCATTTTCACTTGTATTGCCAATTTTGGGGAACCGTGGTCCTGGACTCCGAGATCCCGGTGCATGCTGATGCTTCTAAGATTTATTCTATTTACAAAACACTTTCCGAAAGCATTGAGCCTTCCAAAATACTCATGCAAATACAGTTTCACCCACACTCACACTCACAGTTGCATGATAATGACACATCGCTTCATTCTCTAACACTTGCTCACATTCACACCAAAGCACAAGAAAGCTCGTTCTGTCACTCACTGACAAACACACATTAATTGTGGGAATCACATCAACAAGGAGACAGAATCTAACATGAACATGTGACCACTGCATTTTTTTATTGATGAAGTTCAATTTGCATTATGCATCATCAGTTCCAGAAGGATTCACAGTTCATTGAGAATGCGGTGTTGAAGAAAGTATTTTCATTCAATAAATGGCAAATGAGTAGCTGGGACAAACGTTTGACTCGAAACGTTTTAATCCCTCCTTCATGGAATGTGATAAAGCAAAGCAATTGCACATGGAAAACCTGAGAATATTTCTATGAAGAATGTAAGAATGTTGGCCCCAATACAGAGTCAATTAATCCACACAGAGAAATAGATTGCATGTTCATGCAAACAACAATATGATCTTAATTCATTCTGTTGACGCTTTCACCAAATTACAATGCACAATCAAATAAATGAGAGAGAGAATACTAATACAGTTATTTCAAAAAAAATCTCAATGCTGATCTATTGCCATCAGGTACTTCTGAAAGTGAGAAGAATATTTAGCATTTTGGAACTGATAGTGGACAGCCTCTCACATTATTTACCTCAGGATGTCTCATGTTGAAATATACTCTCAGATTTACCTGAAATGATAAAGAAAGTAGTTTGAGGTCACTTGAGATCATGTCACTTGTTCTGTATTTACAGTGTATGAATCCCAAGCTGGAGTTCTCACATTAAGAACGTGGGATAAAAATTAAGTCTGCCTCTACAACGTTAGACTGATGAAAGGACATATTTCAAACGGGATGTTGACCTGTGTCGCTACCTGGATGCCCCATTCAATGTAAAAGACAGCCTGGTATCTATCTAGAACAGTAGCAGTGGAGTGGGAAGCTGGGATGCTTCAGCCAATGTTTGTCTTTTTCTACAATCAATTATCTCACTCAACATATTATACAGTAAGCATTAAGTTCTGATTTGTGAGGATTCACTGTCAGCATGCTGGCTGTGTCTGATCCTAAATTACAGCACATCGGATATTTCCAGAAATGTATCATTGGTGATGAGTCATTTTGCAGGTCGGGTGCTGATAGAAAGGGTAATGTAAAGAAAAGTCTATGGTTTCTTTCATGCCGGTAAAGCAATTTCAATGGCCTCTATAATGCATTTACATGTTGTTGTCTTCATTAACCAGAAAATTCCCATCATGTGTATTAATTACATTCTTATAAATGAACGCCACACTTTCTGTGATGAGTTTCAACATAACATTATTCTCAGTATATTTCTGCCATGATATTCCACTCTCGCCTCTGAGCTAATTGAAAAGATAGCTTCTATTGATTAGATGTGTTTGCTGTAAAATTTTGAATTCCACTTTCAGCCTATGTCAACACTAAAGGCTTGCATTGTCAGAAGGAAAACGACGGATTTTCTGAGAGGGCATCAGAGCTAATGCTGCAGGACCCGCCATTGCAGGGGATGCCTTGAACAGAGGTGATTCAAGTGACAATCGGCTCCTTTGAGAGACCCTCAGGAAGCTGGGCGTAGCTGGTATAGAGTTCAGAAGGATGATGCAAAGGTTGTACAATAAAACCACCGCATCATGCAATACAGGAAAGGCCTGTTAACCTTTCGAGTGTCTAATGCCAAAAAGTATGTTACTATCTACATCAGACTCTCATTCTTGAACTGTGCAAATTGCCTTCAATGCTGTCCCACTTCAAATGTTCATGCAAATATGATTTAAAAGCTTTGAAGTTTCCCACCCTAACCACCTCATACTCACAGCATGCCAGATGTACATTACTGTCTGAGTCATGGTGCTTTTCCACACATCCCTGCTAAACATCCTGCATTTCTCTTTAAAGTAACGCCCACCTTGTTATTGGTCAGGTTGATTATAATTTTCACAGTCCCCTCTGGTTTCATTTGTGATTTTAGTAAGATATATTTCACTATTGTAAACGTTGGAGACAGAAGCTGAAGACCAGAGTCAAGCGATGTGAGGGTGGAAAAGCATAGCTGGTCAGATAGCATCCAAGGAGCAGCAAAATCAAAGTTTTCACCCAAAACATTGACATTCCTACCCCTCGGATATTGTGTGACACGCTGTGCTTTTCCAATCTCACAACATTGTATTATATGGAACTATCATTGAAAAGATCAAATATGCACTTTCATACTTCACGTTCGGCCAAGATTACCATGAAGTGACGTTGAGGAGAGAAATGAAGTAGAAGAGATGCAGTAGCTTGGTTGGCAGTTTTTGAAATGTAACGTTTTGGAGGATTGAACTCATGACAGGGAATGAAATGAGAAGCAAGCTCTGTGGGGTCCAGGGAATAAACGATAAAATGATGTAAATTGTCATGAGAAAAGCTGGGAAACATGCAGTGAGCTTGTTCCAAAAGCCTGAGATAATGGGAACTGCAGATTCTGGAGAATCCAAGATAACAAAGTGTGAAGCTGGATGAACACAGCAGGCCAAACAGTATCTCAGGAGCACAAAAGCTGACGTTTCAGACCTAGATCCTTCATCAGAGAAGGGGATGAGGAGAGGGTTCTGAAATAAATAGGGAGCGAGGAGGAGGCGGACCAAAGATGGATAGAGGAGAAGATAGGTGGAGAGGAGAGTTTAGGTGGAGAGATGGTGAGGGGATAGGACAGTCTGGAGAGGACGGACAGGTCAAGGGGGCAGGATGAGGTTAGTAGGTGGAAAATACAGGTGTGGCTTGAGGTGGGAGGAGGGGATAGGTGAGAGGAAGAACAGGTTAGGGAGGCGGGGACGAGATGTGCTTGTTTTGGGAGGCAGTGGGGGAGGGGACGGGCTGGGCTGGTTTTGTGATGCAGTCGGGAAAAGGGAGATTTTGAAGCTTCTGAAGTCCACATTGATACCATTGGGCTGCAGAGTTCCCAAGCGGAATATGAGTTGCTGTTGCTGAAACCTTCGGGTAGCATCATTGTGGCACTGCATGAAGCCCAGGATGGACATGTCGTCTATGGAATGGGACGCGGAGTTAAAATGGTTTGGGACTGGGAGGTGCAGTTGTTTATTGCGAACCGAACGGAGGTGTTCTGCAAAGCAGTCCTCAAGCCTCCGTTTGGTTTCCCCAATGTAGAGGAAGCCACACCGGGTACAATGGATGCAGTATACCACATTGGCAGATGTGTAGGTGAACATCTGCTTAATGTGGAAGGTCATCTTGGGGCCTGGGATGGGGGTGAGGGAGGAGGTGTGGGGGCAAGTGTAGCATTTCCTGCAGTTGCAGGGGACGGTGCCAGGCGTGGTGGGGTTGGAGGGGAGTGTGGAGAGGACAAGGGAGTCACGGAGAAAGTGGTCTCCCCCGAAGGCAGACAACGGTGAGGATGGAAAAAATGTCTTGGGTGGTGGTATTGGATTGTAAATGGCGGAAGCTTCGAAGGATGATGCATTGTATCCAGAGTTGGTGGGGTGGTATGCGAGGATGAGGGGGATTCTCTTAGGGCGGTTATTGCAGGGGCGAGGTGTGAGGGATGTGTTGCGGGAAATTCAGGAGACACGGTCGAGGGCGTTCTCGACCACTGTCAGGGGAAAGTTGCGGCCCTTGAAGAACCTGGACATATGTGATGTGCAGGAGTGGAATGCATCATCCTGGGAGCAGGTGCGGCGGAGGTGAAGGAATTGGGAATAGGGGATGGAATTTTTCCAGGAGGTTGGGTGGAAGGAGGTGTATTCTCGGTAGCTGCAGGAGTCGGTGGGCTTGAAATGGGCATCACTTTCTAGCTGATTGCCTGAGATGGAGACAGAGAGGTTCAGGAAGGTGAGGGATGTGTTGGAGATGGTCAGGTGAACTTGAGGTTGGGGTGGAGTGTGTTGGTGAAGTGGATGAACTGTTCAAGCTCCTCTTGGGAGCAAGAGGCAGCTCCGATACAGTCATCAATGTAATGGAGGAGGAGGTAGCCCCCCTCCACCGACACGCTCAGCTGCCTAGCCGAGCTCGTCCTCACCTTCAACAACTTATCTTACGATTCCTCCCACTTCCTACAGACAAAAGGGGTGGTCATGTGTACCCGCATGAGCCCAAGCTATGCCTGCCTCTTTGTAGGTTACATGGAACAGTCCCTCTTCCGCATCGACACTGGCCCCAAACCCACCTCTCTGATCTTTCAGGGAGAAGCAAATATACGAACACACGTCCACTTATCAGAAATGCTGGACATTCCCTCTCATTGAACTGGACTAGGGATACATGGAGTGCTGTCTGAAAGCAAGCAGATGCAAATTTTACAGCTGATCATAATTTGAAATTTGGAAAGTTTTACAGAATGCTTAATGTGGGAAAAACATTTCTCGGTCTGCAGAAACACAGGTCCACTGCTGTGCGCCTGCCTTTCTGTTGAATCAACAGGAAACACCTGGCACTGTGGTAAATTCTGTGCTCATGTTTTGTCACCTATTTCTCCTTGAAAATTAAATATTTCAAAGAGGGGAAAAGAAAAGTAAAATCCGAATTAGACTTCAGACTCCTTATAATTAAATTGGAGAACTTGCTCCGAGCACAGCACAGGTCCACACAATTTTCACAGCAGCTGGGAATCTGCAAATACTTAATGACCTTCAATTCTGCTTCGTCACACACAATTCCATTCACCTTGTCGCAAGAGCAGAAAGGTGTTAGGCAAAATTTCTGCATGTGACAACGTGCTCGTTTGAAGTCCAGTGAGTAGGATCAAACATCTGGTCGGATCAAAGAAAAACTCTGTGCCTTTAAAGATAACCTCTATATCTCAGAATCACTGAATCACAGTGGTGCTACAGCGTGGAATGAGGCTTTCCGGTAAATCATGCCTGTACTAGCTCTTCAAATAATCATAATTGTCTTGTGCCAGTATCCTGTTTTGACAACATTGCCTTGTACATTGTTTTCTAAAACAAAACATCCACCCAAATCCCTTTGGAATGAATAATTTGATCATGCTTTCACCAAATTTCCAGACAGTGCCCTCCATTTCCTAACACCCCTCTGTTTGAAAAAAAAAACAACTCACTTCGTCTTTTCTTTTTTAACAGATTACCAAAATCTACACTGCATTGTTTTTCTACCATTTATAAGGGGTAAGGATTCTCCTCCACTATTATGTCCAGTCGCCTTATTGATTTGAAAACCGCTACCAGGTCTCTTAACTTCCTTCTCTCATTAAGAATAGTTACTATGCAGTGTCATTGAGGTACATCATGCAGAGAAGGTTCACTCCAGTCTGTGGCTGTCAAACCAATTGCCTAACGTTCCTGATCCTATTTTCTATCTTTTAGCCCGTTGCACAATTAGTCGTTATGGATCAGTGTTGGTTCCTTTTGGCGTTTATAATACAAATATAACTCGTTTGGATGAAAATGTTGCTGGTCTGATTAATAGCCTTAGAGACGATAATAAAATTTCTGAGGTTGCGGATATGCCAGGAAAGTTGTCAATTTTCACTGGAGAATACAGATCAGCTGGAAAATCAAGAACAGAAATGGCAGATGGAGTTTACTCCGAAAAAGTGAGAGGCGGTACATTTTTTGGAGAGCAAATGCAAGCGGGCACAATGCAGTAAATGGCAGGACGCATCGATATGCATGGGAGATTGGGAAAATGTCGTAAAATTAGTGAAAGTGACATCAGATTTGTATACAATAGTAAAGTGAATGAATATGATAGGACTTCATCAGGCCAAGTATAGACAGTAAAGTTGGCAAATCATAGAACACATGCATGAAGCATTACACAGGCCACATGTGGAGTATTAGAACATGGAACAGTATAGGGCAGCACAGGTCCATTGGCCCATGATGTTGTGCTCAGCTTTTACCCTGAGCCTGAGGTCTATGTAACACCCATCCCCACCTTACACTGTCATCACAGTGTGCTTATATATGGTCACCACTCGCCCAGGAGGACGTGGGTGCTTTGGAAAGGTGACAAAAGCGTTTTACCAGGCTGTTGACTGGATTGGAATGCATTTGCCAGAAGGAAACATTGGACAAACTTGATTTATTTTCATTTCAGTGTCCGAAGTTAAAGGGACACCTGAGAAAAGTCTATCAAATTAGGAGAGGCATGGATAAGGTAGTTTGTTGGAGACTATTTTTCCCGCAGGTTGGGAATGTCAAACATTGGTGGAGACATGTTTAAGTTGAAAACGGAAACTTTTACAGAGGATACTGTCATACAGCATGGAAACAGACCTTTCATTTCAACTTGTCCGTGCCAACCAAGTTTCACATCTAAACTGGTCCCGCTTGTCTCCATTTGGCCGATATCCCATTAACTGTACCCTATTCATCCACCTGCACAAATGTCTTTCAGATAATGCAATTGTATCTGCATCGGCCACGTCCCTGTTAAATATTGCTCCTCTCAACGTTAAAGTGTGCTCACTAGTTTTAAGCTCCCTAGTGATCAGACCATTGCTATTCATCTTCTAGATGTTGCTTATTATTTTGTAAATGTCGACCCCTCAGTCTGCTGTGCTCTTTTGAATATGGTCCCAGCTTATACAGTCTATCATTATGACTAAAATCCTCCAGTCTCAGTACATCCTGATAAATCTTTTTCTGAGCCCTTTCCAATTCAACAAAACATTGACGACAAACAGGCAAACAGA
Organism: Stegostoma tigrinum; assembly: GCF_030684315.1. Classification (NCBI taxonomy): domain Eukaryota; kingdom Metazoa; phylum Chordata; class Chondrichthyes; order Orectolobiformes; family Stegostomatidae; genus Stegostoma; species Stegostoma tigrinum. The sequence continues at coordinate 14,963,368 of NC_081396.1, read as the reverse complement.
ACCGTACACAGTACTCCTAAAGTCCCCTCACCACCAACCTGTAACACATCAAAATGATGTCTCAACTCCAAGAATCAATGATCTGTGCAATAAAGGCAAGAATGCTAAAAACCTTCTCAACCACCCTGTCAATCTGTGACGCAACTTTCAAAGAACTATGTAGCTGAACCCTGAGGTTCTGTAGTCGGAAACAAAACACGGAGCTCTACAAATAACTGTATATGTCACACTGTTCAAGTAGCGATTGGAATGTGCAGCCATGGGAGTTCTTCGGAGCAGATATGTTATCAAAGTTACAAGGCATTTGGACCAGCAGATGAAGAGACATGCAATAGAGGATATGGACCACATGCAAGGCATGAAAGTCACTGTCACAGTTTGATGCTAAACAGGGACAGTCACACGAATTAGAAGCAAGGAGTGAGATGTGGGAAGTAGACAGAGAATGACATTGAGCGCCAATGTCAGGAAAAGATATGATCATCACAAAGAACATAGAACAGTAGGCCACAGGAATTGAAAACACAGTGTGGAGCTGGAGGAATACAAGAGGCCAGGCCGTATCAGAGGAGCAGGAAAATTGACGTTTCGGGTCGGGTCCCTTCTTCAGATCTGGCACCAATTATCACCTACTCCAGCATCTGCAGTTCTTGCTTTCTCTAACTGCAGGAATTGGTTTCTCAGCTCAACATGATTGTACTCTTAATTAATTCCATCTGCCTTCATATGGTGTGCATGCTTCCACTCTCGACCTGTTCATGCGTCTGTACAAAATGCCTTTACAACTAGGGTGGCATACCTGCTCATTAGCACCTCCCGTGCCAACACAATGCACAAAGATACTAACTTCCCTTTTATAAAACCTTCCTCACCGATGACGTTTAAACTTTCCTACCCTCACCTTAAAAACTGTGCCTTTGGTACTTGAAACATCCACACCATGGAGATTCGGACAATCCTCTTTATCCATTTCTCTCATAGTTTTTCTATGGGTCTATCAGGTCGCCTCCTCAGCTTCTCACACATGTATGAAACAGCCCAAGCATACCTAGCATGTCCTTGTAGCTGGTGCACTCCTATCCAGGCAACGTTCTGCTCATCCTCCATTGCAGTCTCTCAAACTCCTTCACATTCTTCCGACCGTGCAGCGAACAGAAAAGTGCACAATACTACAAATACGGTCTGATTAGCGTGTCGTGCATTTGCAACATGACTTGCCAACTTTTGTACTGAATCTCGCTCCTAAGAAAGGGAAGCAGGCCACGTGCATTCTTTACCACATTATCTGTTTGCCTTGCTATTTTCAAGGATCTATGGATGTGGACTCTCTGGACTTTAATGTTCCTAAAGATCCGCTATCCACATTGTAATTTGTCGTCGCATTTAATCTCCCAAAAAGCATCCCTGTCGCTTCACAGGTAAAATACTATTCGCCAATTCTTCAGCCCGGTTTCTAGCCAAACTGTAACATGATGCAGCCTTTGATAACCTTCCTCACTATTCACAACTCCATCAAATATCACGTTATTTGCAAACCGATTGGACAGATCACCTACACTTTCATTCAAACGATGTATACAAAGTGGAAGGAACAGGGGTCTCTGCACGGATCCTCGTGGAACGCCACTGGTCACAGGCCTCCGGTTCAGGGGAAACCACGCCTCGACTGGCACACTCTGCCCTCAACCGTCAAATCAATTTTCTAACAAACTTTCCAATTCCTTGTCAATTTCATATTACTATCGACACAATCTAGCATGAGGGCCTTTTTGAATTGCTTTCCTAAAACCATTGTCGTTCAGTGTAGCATTTTCTGTTCCCCGTCTACCTCCCACATGTATCACAAGCATTTCACAGAGTTGCGTTTGATGCATTAAGGAACTGACGTATTTATTTTCCGATTATTTTCAGGTCGATGATTCTGTTGCCTTGATGTAAAATGTGAGTGTTGCAAAGGAACAAATGTCCCGTCTCATTACAAAATCAGAGCTAATTTTCAGACTTAAGCGCCAGCTGACACATTTTTGAGATAGTTAGACTGTAACATAACTCTGGTTAATGATCAGCATAATTTTAAAACTTGGAGTAGGAGTGACTGGGGGGCTTTAGTTGCAGGGAGAGGCTGAATAGGCTTTTAACCTTTCGGACGTTTCCGAAAATCTGGACTGGGTAAGTTGAACAGCCAATGCTGTTATCGCCGAGTGAGGGGTGTTCAAAGCTCAACAGCATAAGTTCAAGGTGAGAGTGAAATGATTTCAAAAGGAACTGAGGTATGGAATGTACTCCATTACAAGTTGCAGTCAAGTTCTGGAAAATGTCCAGGCTAACACTGACAAGTGGCAAGTTTCAGCCATCTAAATGCCACGCTATGACCATCATAACCATCAACATTCCTTGACTTTCAACGGCGTTACCTTCAATGAGTTGCTCACTGTCAACATCCTGGGATTTATCATTGACTGGAAATTCAACTGGACTCACCACATAAAAACGGTAGCTACAAGAGCATGTCAGAAACTAGGAATACTCTGGCGAGTAACTCGCCACCTGACTCCTATAATTCTTTCGAAAATATACCAACTAAAAGTCAGGACTGTATACTCCCCACTTGCCGGGATCAGTGCAGCCCCAATAACACTCGAGAAGCTTGATACCATCCAGATCAACTCACAGCAGTTGGACAGCAGCGTTAAAAATAACAGCGTTGAAAAAACACTAAATTTCAGCCAATGAGATTCACTCCACGTGGAAGCATTGGATACTGAAACAAATGCTCAGGGACCTGACAAAATTCCGGAAATGTTAATGAGGGCTTGTGCTCCAGAAATTGATGCAGCACTAAACAAGCTGTTCCAGTACAGTTGCAACGCTGTCAACTCTCCAACAAAGTTGAAATTTGCCCCGATACGCCGCGTAAAGCAAAAGAAGGATGAATCCAGCCCGGCCAATTACCACCAAGACTGTCCTCCCTCAATCATCACTAAAGTGAGGGGAGGTCTCATTGGCATGGCTATAAAACAGCATCTGCTCAGCAATAATACCCTCATGGCGCCCGGTTTGGGTACCGCCAGGGCCACTCAGCTCTGCTACTCATCGAGAATGCCCGGTCAGACTAAAAGCAATGGGACACAGGTGGCAAGTTCGGCAGGGGGCAACATTTTGGAGCTGTGCAATGTTTGCGAGGCAGACACTTGAGGGCAATATTTTGAAAACAAATATTGGCAGCAAAGAGGGACAGAGAGAAAAAAAGAGACAGTTCAGAATAAGAGTTTTACAGAGAGTCTTTCTGTGCCTATCTCTCTCAGTTTGGGGGTGAATCCACTGAAATCGCATTGAACCCTTTCCCTATTTCCCTCTGCCTGTCCTTCTTTTCTTAACGGTGAGGTAACGCTGATGGTCAAGGGCCTAGGCCCGAAACGTCAGCTTTTTTGCTCCTCTGATGCTGCTCGGCCTGCTGTGTCCATCCAGCTCCACACCCTGTTATCTCGGACTCTCCAGCATCTGCAGTTCCTGTTATCTCTCATTCAGTGCATCCCAGTTGCTCCTTCTTTGTTCAAAGTGATACAATTCCACCCTCTGGTGGCCATCCTTCGCCACTACAGAAAAGGGCAGGTTTTCCACATCAGGTAACACAGTTGTTTTATTCTTCAAACAATATCTTTCGAGACTCCGAGCACTTTTGTCCGATCGATGCTGCCTCCTGCCGAATTTTGGCATTCACCCACAAATTATTGTTCACCCAAATATTTATTCCTCCACCTCACCTGCACCCCATCTGCAAGGTGGTGAGAAATTTTACACCACACTTTGAGCAGGAGCCCACAACTGCACCCTCCCCTCTGGTCGATGATACATTTTCTAAACTGTCAGATATTAGGGTTTTTAGCGTATTTAGTTTATGACGACAGACTAAAAATGAATAGTCAACTTATTGAAGCTACCAAAACAGTTTACTTACATGATGAACAATATCAACAGTAAGTTATAGAAAGAGCGAAGCAATCCCGCAACTAACGGATCGAAAATCAAAGAACAGTCCAACACAGGAACAGGCACATCGGGTCATGAAGAATGTAGTGACTTAAGATGCATTTCTTTAAAAAATAGGCTTTTGTTCCTCTGTGTCTTTTTCCTTCATTCCTTTCCACTTCACAAAACCGTCAAGATGTTTCTTTAACCTGTATCTCTTCGCAATTGACATTTCTACCCGAGGAAAAAAATTCCGAATATCGGTGGCTCTCATCAATTTCTGAATTTCTATCAGGCCGCCCCTCAGCGTCCGATATTCAAGTGACAACAAACCAAATTTGTTCTATTTCCCTCAGAGCCAATACCCTCCAAACCTGTAAGCCTCCAGGTAAAACGTTCCTGCAGACTCTCCCAAAACTTTATCTCCCTTTGGTGATGTGCTGACCAGAACTGTAAACAAAATTCCACATGCTGTCTAACTAAACCGCAATAGCAAGCCTCCCCCAACTTGAAAAATAACTCCTATGCCTCGACTGATGATAGCAAGCGTGGCACACGCTTTCTTAATCATCTTATCTACTTGTATTGCCACTTTCTGGGAACTGCTGATCTGTCCATCCCTTAATGTTTCCAAGATTTCTGCCATTTACTTACCTCTTTCATTAAGCCTCACAAACTATTCCCACAAACACAATTACACTCAGTCGCACATACAGTGACACATTTGAAGATAATTGCACTTAGCCTCGCTCACTCACACAGACACACACTCACACTTCCATTCACTGACACACACACAATGCCTTCGGGAATGACGTCTATAAATAGGCACAGAATTCCAAAACAAACATGAAATCGCTGCATTTTTATTGATGAAATTCAATTTACACTGTACATCACCACTTACAGAAAGATTCCCAGTTCATCAACAAGTTGTCTACCCTCCTTAATGGCGTTTGAAAAAGCAAATCAATCGCACATCGAATTCCTTAAAATAACTCATTGATAAAAGACAGGGACGTCATCCCCATTTGGAAAACAATTAAGTCGAAGAGAGAAATGAATTACGTGATTAATACAGCCACAAAAATAATCTTCAAGTATTCGGTCTACTTTGCCTTTTAAGCCATTACTGCACAATCAAATAAACAGTGGAAGCGCATCCAAATGTAATCAGTTCAATGTAAAGCAAATGCTGCTCAATTATAATCATGTGCAGCTTATTTTATGAAAAAAAAAACAATCTTCAGCGTTTTGGAAGTCAGAATGGAAGACGTTGCGCAATATTCCTGGCCTCAGTACGTCCCGTGATGAAATAGACTCTAACATTTCCCTGAAATGATAAAGAAAGTAGGTGGCGTTCACTTGAGGTCATGTTATCTGTGACTCTATTTACACCGCATGAACCTGTCATTCCCCAGCTAAAGCTCGAAACTCAGGGAATTGTGGGTTGGGGGGCGGAAATAGACTAGGTCTGCCTCTTCAATGTCAGAAAGATGAAGGGCCATCTTCTAAAAGGAACTTTGAAGTGTGTTCTCAGAACCTGTGTTCTCAGTTGGATATAAAGGACAGCCTGGAATCTACCTTGTAGAGCATTAGAGGTGTGATCACTCGGATAATATTTATTCTACATTCGAGAGTCTCACGAAACGAACATTAATTATCGCCTCTGATTTGTGAGAATTTGCTGGGCACATGTTGGCTGTGCCTTATCTTAAACTACAACAGAGAAGAACACTTCCAAAAGAAATTCATTGGACATGCAGGAGTTTGCATTTGGAGCATTGGTAAGAAGCGCAACATAAAGAAATGTTTACGATTTATTTCCCTCTGGTAAAGCAATTTAAATAACTTCTATGATGCGATAACATGTTGCTTTCCTCATTAATTAGAAAATTCCCCTCTCAAGCATCGATTCTTTTGACTGATAGACATGTGCCACGCTTTTTCTGATGATTTTCAACATTACATTATGCTGAAAGCATTCCACAATTCTATAAACCTCCAGAGCCGTCTACTCTCCCCGCTTTTTTTTTCCAGAAACATTTTAATCAATGAGGAAAGGTAGCTCTTATCAGTTTGACCTTTCTGCTGTAAAAAATTGTGTCACACTTTCGATGCATTTCAGTTCAGAAGGCAACATGGATGCATGCGTGATCAGAAGGAAAAGAATAGATTTTCTGAGCGACCATCAGAGCTAACACTTAAAGAACATCCAATGCATGTGATGCCCTGAGCTGAGATGTTTGAATTATAATTTGGCTTCAATGAGAGATGGACATACCTGGCGTGATATTCAGCAGGATTATGTTGCCATGTCAAAGGCTGTGCCATATAAAATTCAAATCACGCAGTACAGAAAATCCCTGCCAGCCTAGGGAGTGTGTGCTGCCGAAAACAAGCCACTCGCTGAACAAGTCTCACATTCCGGCGACACGGCCGTAGTGCTCAATGTTATAGCACATCAAGTACACCGCAAGTATGTTTTAACAGTTTGCAGTCATCATGCCTGACCTATCTCACAGGTTTTGTATGCCAGGCACATAACACTGGCCAGGTAATAATTGTTTACCTCATATCCCCTCGAAACTTCCTACCTTTCTGTTTTCAACCGTGTGCCCCTTGTTATTGGTCCTTCAGTCAGGTTGATAGTAATTTTCACAATCACTTGGGATTTCATTTGTGATATTAATACTGTGTATACTAATATTACATAACTTGGATCTACAATTGGAGAAATTGAATATGAAGAGTTGTGTTTCCTGCTTGAGAAACATTAGCAAGAAGTGACGTTAAAAAGGGAATGGAACGAAACGGGATGCAGTTCCGGGTTGGCAATGTGGTAAAAGCCACATGTTGGAGGGCAGATCGCACAAAAGGTAATTAACCAAGAAAGGACTTCAGTAGGGTCTGGGGGATAAAGGCGAGAATGGCACGAGTGGATGAACGAGAGAATGGTCACCAAAGAAGCCGAGAATTTTGGAGTCGTTTGCTCCAATAGGTATTTGAAAATGGTTGAGCAGCTGAAGAGATAGTCTGCGTTTTAGTGACAAAGATGCCCATGAGTTACAGCCATTTACAGTGTTCAAGTCAGAGACACTCGTTTCGTGTCAGGAATTACTGTGCGTGCAGTTACACAGAACAACCACGTCGAACCAAGCTCTTTTTTTTTATTTTAAAATTAAAGGTCCCCTGTGCCTGTCTTCCCCATCAGCAGCAACAACTGCAACAGTTAAAACGCCGAACACATAAAACCCCACCTTTCATATTTTCCGGTCAAGCAATTTGTGATCGATTGACAAAAGCAGTTTTGCAGACTTGTCATTCATCATTTGGGAAACATAGATTTGGCTCTTCAAAGAGCTGACAAAAATGCAATGTCTCATTATATCGACTTTTTTTAAAAATCAAAACTTCCTTGCCTTTAAATAGAGAATCCTGTTCAGAAATGCAGCTCGTTCACAATGACAGCTTGTGGAGAGAAACCTTCGAAAACTATCTATGTTGTTCTTAGACTTCCAGCAAATACAATATTGATTACAGAATGTGTAGGAATTAAGGCAGTACGAACGTACAGAGCACCTGTTATGATGACAGCGACTGTAATTAAGGTGGGAGTAGCTGCAAATCTACTCACCAACTGAGCAGAAGCCATCGTCAGCATTTGTCAGTGTGAGCAGTTCATCAGGATCATTGTCTAGAAGAGCCTGGCCATCCTGAGATTCGGCATCTTTAATCTCAACACCATTATAATCGCCAGGAACTGGACCTTGGAGGAGAAGATGATTATCACTGACACAAACTGTAACACACAACGCCAAGTGGTGGAAGAGGAGATTCTAACTGGGATATAACATGAGTGCGGAAGGATATGGGATTTAAAGAGTTAGTTAGTTCAGGGGACATTGGGGGCATGGCATGAGCAAAGATGGGCAGCGCATTAGGTCTTTTTGTCCAGAAATTAGAAAATTAAAGATTGATTTCTCCAAGATATTAAAAACAAAAAGAACGGATAGATTAAGATGAAACATTATCATTGGTTGAAGTTTTGAGTTCTTGGATTCATGGCCAGGTCGTTCAGGAGATGCCAAGGAAAAACAAAGGCTGGGAGTGTTTTCAAATTATATTCCTCAAAAAGCGATTGACCTTAACATCAGTTATAAATTCTAAATGGGAGACAGAGTTTTTTTTTTGTTGATCAAAAATTAATCGATATAGTCCGAAGGCAGGTAGCTGGATTTTAGCCACACAACAGACAGCCATAATCTCATCGAGTAACAAAACGGACTCAAGGGGCTGAATAGGTACTCCTGTTCCTCTTTTCATCTATTTTCCTTCGATCTGAGGACACTGAGAGGTGGACAGTTTTGTGCTGCATGCAATTATGCAGGGCGAAGTTGGAGTTAGACAGAATGTAATGTATTGGAGAGTTCAAAGATCAGGGCATAGATTTCAGGGAATGTAAGATAGGACTACAAGAGGTTGAAAATAAAATTGCTTCCACTCAGAAGCCGGTGGGAAGCTGGGACTCCCCGTTTGTCAGGGTGTTGGGCAAAAGGGGCGAAATAAATTTGAGAAGCACTCAGAAAAGCAGTGGGAGAGAAGGATGAAAGTGAGCTGACGGAAAGTGCACACATACAAACCTGGAATACTGTCGGAGATCTCCTCAGGATTTTCTGATCCCGGATTATTATCAGTCAGGCTGTGGCTGGTGTAGTATTCAATGCGATTGAGTGAGTCGATGGAAGCATAATTTACTGGAAAATAAATAGCAAAAGAGGAGGTTTATTGTCAGATTCAATCTCCTCATGAAGCAAGTATCCTTTAGATATGTCTTGAGGCGGAATTTGCTGAGGCAGAGGTTGGATAATCTGTGGAACTCATTGACACAGAAGGCTATGGAGACCATGCCATTGGGTAACTTTAAGACAGAGACATAGTGATTACTTATTGATAAGGGCGATAAGGGTGGCCCGGTGTCTCAGTGATCAGCACTGCCTCACAGCACCAGGGACACAGTTCGATTCCACCCCCAGTTGACCGTCTGTGTGGACTTTGCACGTTCTCCCTGTGTCCAGGTCGGTTTCCTCCGGGGCTCTGTTTTCCTCCCACAGCCCAAAGATGTGCAGCCTAGGTGGATTGACTGTGCTGAATTGCACATACTCTTCAGGGCTGTGTAAATTGGGGGTTGAGTCTGGTGGGAACTCTAAGGGTCAGTGACGACTTGTTGGGTCGACGGGGCTGTTTCCACACAGTAGGGGTTCGACGATGATGAACTTCCAGTGAGAAGGCAGAAGAAACTTGTTGAGGGTTTTCTCAATCATGATAGAATGGTGAACAGACTGGATGTGCCAAATGACCTAAATTTGCTCATAAATCACACAGATATATGAACTATGGTTTCATGTATTTTGACCTTAATTGGACCGTGCAAAATTGAAGTATTGTTGTTTCATTGTGCCTGTAGCAATACTGGAGCATTATCAACAGAACCTATAATGGGAAAGCATTCAATACACAGAATGAGGTGGTTCTGCTACAGTGAAATGTCAAATCACTGGAATGGGAGATGGGAAGCAAATTTTAGTCCCCACATCGAACAGTCACTTGTAGTAGACAAATGCATCATACACGTTACATTTAATGATGTAATCTGTAATTTAGACAATTAATTGAGAGTGTATGACAAAGTGAGCCCAACGCCCTCAGATTCCCAGCAATTTCTTTCATTAACTCTGATTCGCTTTTCAGTTTGATGTGACAAAATGTGCATTTCTTCTATTTGATAACTGTCATTTTCTGGTTATTTTATGCATCATTCCTCAGAATATTTCATTCAATTGTTTCTCAGTTTGAAAATGTTATTAATCATTTCAATGGTGTTCATGTGTGAAAAATGAGATGTGATTCATTTTGGAAGGTCGAATTTGAATGCAGAATACCAGCTTTTGACAGGATTCTCAACAGTGTGGAGGAACAGAGGGATCTTGGTGTCCACATCCATGGATGCTATCCAAGTTGATAGGGTTGTAAAGAAGGCATATGGCGTGTTGGCTTTCATTGGCAGGGAAGTTGAGTGTAAGAGCCATGTGGTTATAGTACAGCTCTGTATAACTCAGGTCAGACCACACCTGGAATATTGTGTTCAGTTATGATCAACTCATTATAGGAAAGATACTGAAGCTTTAGAGAGGGTGCAGAGGAGATTTCCTAGGATGCTGCCTGGACTGGAGGCTAGGTCTTATAAGGAATGGTTAAGGGAGCTCGGATTTTTTTGCATTGGAGTAAAGAAAAATGAGAGCTGACATAATAGAGGTGTCATAACGATAAGAGGCATGGGTAGAGTAAATAGTCAGCGACTTTTTCCCAGGCAGAAATAACTATTACGAAGGGGCATAATTTTATGGCGATTGGAGGAAGGTACAGGGGAGATGTCAGAGATAGGTTCTTCACACAGAGAGTGGTGGGCGTGTGGAATATGCTGCCAGCAGTGGGAGTGGAATCAGATACTTTAGAGACTTTTAAGCGACTCTTGCATCGGCACAAGGAGGATAGCAAAATGTCGGGTAGACTGATCTTAGTTAGATACTGGATCAGCACTATATCGTGGGCCGAAGGGCCTGTACTCTGCAGTACTGTTCTATGTTTTATGTGGTGAGCCTTCTCAGTTTTATTACAACGATATGTATGTCAAAATAAAATAAAAGATCCAGTATTTATTACAATTCGATTATCTACCTGATTTGACTCTTCACTATCACCAGGCTCGGTAAGTAATCCTCCCTTTTAGGATATTTACATACTTGGTAAACACCAAACGTGTCAAACTTTTAGATAACTGTCCATAAAGCTGTTGTTCCTACTCTAATGAAGTAAAACATATTGTTTTATTAGAATTGTTTGATACCAGGTCCTACCAGGTTTACACGCAATGTACTGAAGGGAATTCATCTGTACTGTTGGCACTTCTGTGATTGTTCATGTTTATTTTCATATTAATTCCTGAATTTCACTTGTAATTCTATGTACTGTGTAAGTGAGGCTCGAGACGAAGATTATGTTACAGCACGTTCAATCAGTAGTTATTGTTTAGATAACCGAAGGAGTCAGAGTGAAAACAGTGTCGTATGTGAGAGATAGTTCAGGGGTAGTAGAAACTTCAGATACTGGAGAATCCGAGATAACAAGGTGTGGAGCTGGATGAACACAGCAGGCCAAGCAGCATCTGAAGAGCAGGAATGTTGACATTTCGGGCCTAGACCCTACTTCAGAAGGGTCTTTTCTTTCTGAAGAAGTGTCCAGGTCTGAAACATCAAACTTTCTGCCCCTCTGATGCTGCTTGGCCTGCTGTGTTCACCCAGTTCTACACCTTGTTATCTATGAAAGATAGTTTTGTCTGTATTTACGAACAAATGTCAGAAATAAGCTGTCAGGAATGAAGGTCAGTGGGAATGATCAAACTGCAATTTTTCCTCTATCTAAGATAAACTGGGATTCATTCACTATGATCGCTTCATTCACACGAGGGCAGAGATTTAACAATTAATCAGGCTCAATCAGTTCACAAATCACTGAAATTGAAGGGAGGCCATACTTATCCAGTAGCGACTCACTATGAAGGAGACCGTTTATACCTGGTCCATATTCCCGATCCGTCTTCTTGCCAGAGGGAATATTCTCAATTTCTTCATAAATTCCTTGGTACAAACCAAGACTCGAGTCTCTGTTACCAGTGCAAAGGCCTGTTGAAGGAAGGATAGACAGGTTAGCATTTGCAGCTGAACACTCGCAGTAATGCTGAGTTTATTTCTGAAGCAGCATTAATGTGAAGCTCTTACGGTTCATGCAAGGCAGGAGAAGAGAATATAGACACAAGATTGGCTGATCATTGAGGGCAGCGCCCGTGTAGAAAATCAAGTGAACGGATCATGATTAATCGTCATGTCTTATCATTTTGTGGAAGTTATTCTGTTAAATGTAGAGACTAAGATGTGGTGGGTTTGGAAGTACACCGTCAGCTCTGTTTGAATTAGGAATCGCCACCAACAGGTGCAAACGTTCATTCAAAAAAAAATCAGCTGATAATGCTGTATGAGACGGTAAATGTCAGTGGCCATAGAAATTGCCTATGGCATGGAAAAAATGTTAAATATCTTTAATTCATGAACGATAAATAGATAAAACAACTCTGACAACTATGGGAAGGTTACAAATCAACAGTCAGGATATAGGTGCCGGCCAAAACAAATGCTCCGATGATAGAAAGTGTATTAGTATTTTAAGGGTCCAGATCCAAAGCGTCAGCTTTCCTGCACCTCTGATGCTGCTTGGCCTGCTGTGTTCATCCAGCTCTACACCTTGTTATCTTGGAATCTCCAACATCGGCAGTTCCTACCATCTCTCAATATTTGAAAGCTGTGATTACATAAATGTACAATTGTTTACATTAGTTGGAAATAATAACGTGAGACAAATGAATTAAGGAGAGCATCATTGACATTCACAACCATAAACGAAGTATACACTTTTGTTTCAGAAATAATGGGAACTGCAGATGCTGGAGAATCCAAGATAACAAAGTGTGGAGCTGGATGAACACAGCAGGCCAAGCAGCATCTCAGGGGCACAAAATCTGACGTTTCGGGCCTAGACCCTTCATCAGAAATGGGGAAGGGGGAGTGGGCTCTGAAATAAATAGGGAGAGACGGGGAGGCGGACCGAAGATGGAGAGAAAAGAAGATAGGTGGAGAGGAGAGTATAGATGGGGAGGTGAGGAGGGGATAGGTCAGTCCAGGGAAGACGTACAGGTCAAGGAGGTGGTATGAGGTTAGTAGGTAGGAAATGGAGGTGCAGCTTGAGGTGGGAGGAAGGGATAGGTGAGAGGAAGAACAGGTTAGGGAGGCGGGGACAGGCTGGGCTGGTTTTGGGATGCAGTGTGGGAGGGGGAGATTTTGAAGCTTGTGAAGTCCACATTGATACCATTGGGCTGCAGGGTTCCCAAGTGGAATATGAGGTGCTGTTCCTGCAACCTTCGGGTGGCATCATTGTGGCACTGCAGGAGGTGCTCCTGAGATGCTGCTTTGCCTGCTGTGTTCATCCAGCTTCACACTTTGTATACTTTTGTTTGCTGTGTATGTTAATCTTAAGACAAAGTGAAAAGTCTAGAAAATGAGGATTATTCATGTTGATTGCCATTGCCCTCTCGTGGAAAATCATTCCCAGGCAAATGCTTTTCAACCACTGCAAAGTGTAAGGATGTTTTAATTGGCCAGTCAGGGGGAATCAATTGTTGGATGACTGAAAGTAAGTCTAAAAATGCGCTAAATACTCTCATCGTAGGTTCTGGCATCAGCTCCCAGAACCCTAATAACTGCTAAGGAGAACAAACTGTGAATAAACAATTACAGGGAGTGAGCGGACCTCTCAATGAAATTTAAATGTACATTGTGACAAGCAACAATTTGTTCGGGACTTTTGTCTAAAAGTTAACAAAAGATAAATATTCAGTCTTCACATTTACTTCCCATTGAAAATAATTTGGTATAACACCACATCAAACGTTAATTCTGTTTCGATCCACAGGTACTGAGGGATTTGATGAATATTTGACACAATTTCCATTTTCTTTTATCTCCAAAATGTTCTTATTAAAGTATTATATCCTTGTCTCAAAGTCATATTTGGCGTTTCATTGGGTAAAGCCCCTTGAAAAAAATCAAAAAGCCAGAAAAGGCCTCACATCCGTCACCATTTAGAATAACTGATGGAAAAGTGAAAGAGCTTTCTCCAGCTCCGACAACATAATGAGCAAGGCAACTGACTGAATGTTGGGTCATTCGGTAAGTGTGAGGCTCACCTTTCATTTGCAATCGTCTCCACATTACCACTAGTAGTGCGATCAAATCAAGGATCAACAGAGCTCCTAACGATAAACAGACGACAACAGGTATAGAAATGGATTCGCTTCCCTGTCCTTAAAGAAGAGATTTTCGAGAATTTTAGCTTAGTTTTGGCTAGCTTGTATACTTTCAAAGGTTTGATCAACGATTAAATGCCGACACAAACTTCAAATTCATGAAAATGTCAGGAGCATTAATGTCATTAATCAGGAACGTAACGCTAACACAAACATTTAAAATAGTATCATTATAAATACCCGCAGGTGGAGGTGAGGGGGAAGTCGGCATCAAATAGGACCCTGTGGAAGAGATTGCACAAATATTCATGATGGTGAAATTCAATACCAGAGGGCAAATGTCTGCACTAATTTGTGACATTGAAGATCAACGGTCAGCCTCATCCTTACCAGAACAGGTCACACTGGCAGTTTCCTTGTGATTGCATTCCCGTTGTGCTGGAGCTGGGGAGAGACACTCGGCAAGAGAGGATTCACTTCCCTTGCACTTCACATCATTCTGCCAGATCACACCTGCACCATGGGAGACAGCGGGCCCGCCTCGGGCCGATAGAGCGAAGCCACATCTCAGCTGTCCGCAGACAACATTGGCATCAGTTATATCCCAGGAATCCCCACACAATGTGCCCCAGCGTTCATCGCACTTGATCTCCACTCTCCCTGAACAGTTGTTGCTGCCTCCATCTAGGCGCACGCTATGTTGTGAATCTGTGGCACAGAACAGGTTACTTTTAAATGCAGTACAAAGCAGGAGTAGGATTGTGTTTGCTGGCGCCTTCATGATGAGGACGTACCTGATGGTTGATGGCAAGAATTTGATTTGAGGAGCTGGTCCTTCGTCGCATCGCTCTCTGTTAAGAGGAAAAATGTGCTAACTCTACTCGAAATCAGTGTTTCACATGACACCCAAACATTGAGAGAGTTTGTAGAGTTACCTGAACAAACAACACCGGCATCTTCCGTGTGTTTACAGTTGTGTTGTCCCCACGGATCTCTCTGACATTGCCACAGGGTCGACTCATCTGAAAGGCATTCTATCTCATCAAGCCAAATCGGCCCTGTTCCTGCTCCGAATATCTGAGCTTCATGATCAATGGACTGGAGGGCACCACACTGCAACTGTTTACAAATCACTTCCGCATCTTGGTAATCCAGACTCTCCGAGCACACTGTCCCCCAGGTCTCATTGTAGAACACTTCCACTCTCCCCTCACAGCAATGTTTTCCATTCACCAGCCGCATCTCCTTGTGCTCTGTTCGTACAACAACAGATATCTAATTGATAGTTTGTTTATGTCTTCGGTGCATTGCTGTGTCCGTCATTTAACACTCAACTCCAGTCTTGTAAATGAATACAATGCATGAAATGCCTTATTATACGATTGGAAGAAGTTACCGACGTACAAAGCAGAACCAGGGCAGAAGATGCATCTCTCATGGAATTTTAAAAGTCATGCAGCAAGGTACTACTGGAATCTTGAAAGGATTGAGTGTGAAAATTTGTAGCGAAGAAATGTACAGCAAAAAAAAATGAGTCAGGTCAAAGAAGTTTGTGAAATTTTCAGAAGAGTGGAAGTGGTAATCTAGTGGAACCGGGATTGATGTTATAGCTGTTTAATATCGGGGAGAACAATTTGGATTTGGTAAGCCCGAGACAATTGCAAACATTCGAACTGACAACAAACTGTGGAGTAAAGTAACAGAGCAGGAAGATCGTGAAAAAGGCAAGTCCATGTTCAGAGATGGGCAGTATGTGCGACCAGCAGGTGGTAATGTTTTAATTCGGCCACGTCTCAGGTGGTGAAATGTGGTTAAAAGGGCAAGAGGGGAATCAATCATTGCAACCTAAGAATAGACCAGATATAGAACCATAGAGTGATCGAATGTTACACAGACAGGAATGATTTTTCTGGCTGCCAAACCAAAGATCACAAACAGAACTTTGTTATGAGATCCCTAGTGGACATTTTGGGAAATATTTGCTCCATCCGGGCTGCTTATAATGAAACATAAATTCTTCCTCTGCACTTATTTTGGCAAGTATATGATAACGGAATATATCCATGGAAGGTGGCTTTAATGTCGATCAAATAGTATCTCCAATCACTCGTGCAGCATGGTCCTGAGATGGGCCATTGTGATCAATTGCTCCCTCTGCTGTTCATACTCCCCAGTTCACTATGAAGCCTCGTCGATGACACTGGTGGAGAATGACAACACCGAGAGTGGTCTCACCTGAGCACATAATTCTCACATCCTCCTTGTGAGAACAGTCATCCTGGTGACCCAGTTGCGCTGAAGGACAGTCCCAGAGAAACGAATCGTTTCCGGAACACTTCACATCTTTCAACCAAACTGGGCCTGAGCCCGGTGGGGAGGAGGAAGGAAGTGCCACGTGCAGTGCATTTCCACAACCCAGCTGTTTGCAAACCACTTCAGCGTCCATCACATCCCAAGAGTCATCACAAACCGATCCCCACGTTCCTTTGTAGTAAATCTCCACTCGGCCAGCACATGGGCTTTCACCATCAGATAGCCTTAACTGCATGTGTTCTGTTCAACAATAAAACCGATTATTATACTTTCAATAACGACTTCCTTCTTCGTTCAATTACTTTTTGATTGAGGTAAGGTGAGTCTTACGTTTTCCTGCAACATGTAACAAAAGCCTGAAACATCAATAGATTAAATCAATCCTTTCAGCAAGAATGCACAGCACATAGATACTGGCAAAAGTCTGATTGCATCACTGCCCCAAAACTCTATTAAGACATTGGCAGTGACTTTATAGAACCAGTATATTCTGTTCTTCCAATATATTTCCATGCTTCCTCCAACATTTATAACTGAGATATACAGCGGAACAAAACACTGCAACACATAAACAGGACCGATAGCACTCCATCCTTCAGAGGAAAATTGGTCAGAGGTCAGAGGTCCAAAAAACATGGTCAAAGTGTCAGCTGTAATGATTCACCAAGGACAAGTTCAGAGGAAGGGATTTCGTAGAGAAATTTATCGATACTAATGTTCGGAAAATCATTTCACCAGCGCCTGTGTTGGACCTGTTAAATTCGGAATGACCAAAAGGCCAAGCAGCTGCAGCTCAATAGGATCTACGAGTTCTGCACCTCCAGCATATTAGGTCACTGTGAACAAAGAATTTGTTTAGCTGGGAGCGAATGTAACAATAGATACCTTAACTGGTACCGTCATTAAAATGTTCCAGCCCGAGCAAAATCCTCTCCAGTGAAACAGCGTCCCTCCATGAAGAGACATTCCATGGCCACATTCACTATTGTAACTTTGGCTGAAAAGAAGTTTAAGACGCTTTCAGCAAGGGCTCTGCACTCTTATACTTCATGCCTCGGATGCTGAAGGCAAGTATTCGATCTTCCTTCCTAACCACTTAATCTGAATGTCCCTATGTTGCAACAGATTGGTGCAGGTACACATCAAGTTTCCTCGAAGAATGGCTGTGCCTCAGCGTCCGATGACTGTTCATACCGGACCTTCCCTTGGTTTGTCATGCTTCAATAAGCCACCTTACACATCTATGTGTTGAATTTCATTCACCACTGAAGCCCTTCCGAGCATCTGTCTGCATATTTATGCAATCTAAGGCTATTCTTCTCACTATTTAGCAACACAATTTACGTTTCATCCAGGAGCTTACTGATCACCCATCGTGCGTCGTTTCCAAACATCTGTATTCCAGTGGTTTCCTGCCCAATCGCCCATCTAACACTCGATGGAAATTTCAACTCAAAACAAATATTTCTCCATGAGCTAGTTTCAGTCACATTTTCAAGCATCACTGAAGCTGATCGTCTAAATTGGTTACATGGCAATTGTGGTGTAACACTTAAACCTTAGTGTCCGACTGTAATTTCATCAGGCTCTTCTCACTTGCCCCACATCACACCACCCACTATTGACACCCCACCCCTCATAGAACATTAGTATCACTGTTTCACATGCGATTTATCTCAAGACCACTGTTTTGCACAAACTCTGTCTTCTTGCGCGTCATCTTCGACCTTAATTATGATCTTTTAGCCTCCACGGACAATATCAGGCAATCCTTCAGAAACACCAGAATCTCTATGGACTGAATAAAGGTCGTTGAAACACATCACTCTTATCACGACTTTAAACTCTCCCCATGCTAACCACTCTCTGGTCGACATGTGTCAGTTTTACTTCTGGATTTTCAAATGCTTGTCGCTTTTATCTTGCAAAAACAAAACTCAGTTCCTCAGCCTCATCCATCAGGCCCACGCATCCTGTCGCACTGGAGTTAAATGACCGTTCTGAGTGACACTGAAGAATGTGTGATATACATACTCTGCAATCAGATATTTGGTTTGATACTTCTCAGAAGGTTCAAATATGAAGTTTTTTTCTCACCTGAGCAGAAGACTCCTACACAACTGCTGTCAGTGGCAGATGAGTTCAACGGACTGGAGATCCTGCAGTCTCGGAGCTGCGATTCTTGTCCAAGACACTGGATACCATACACTCTCAGACTTCCATCACTCTCCCCGTACTTGGAAGAGTTATATGTTTCGAAAGCATAACCGCATCCCAGCTGTCTGCAAACAACGTGAGCCCCATTCAGATCCCACAAGGTGTTCTGTGGTTTGCCCCAGGTTCCATTGTAGTAAATTTCAACTTGGCCATCACAGCGGCTTCCCCCATTCACAAGTCTTGGCCACCAATTTTCATCTGCAACGCAAAATGCATTTAGAACAAAAGTTAAACTGAATTGAGACATGTAAGAATTAACAATCAATGAACAGTACACCACTTGTAAAAAAAAATCATGAAACACAGCTTACCGGACAATTTTTCGGAAAGTTTTATCCATACCATCACATTTCTCTTCCAAACATTTGGAAGAAGTGTGGAACACGAGCTCCTAATCTGGGAAAATGACGCAATGAAGCGTCCTGTCTACAACCCAAAACCGTTTTTTTAGGGAAGCTGCCTGGCCGAAGTCGGAGGGAGGGAATTGAAATGCTTCCTGCTTATTCGCAGTCCATCGTGCATAATTGACCACACAACGCCACAGGCAGTGTCTGTGAGGATTTACTCAATGCTCCTAACTACACTGTTTTTGACATGGCTGTTCTGGTGATTAGAAACTCCCGACATGCCGCCAACGTGTCCAAGCTCTTCTCTCCAATAAGCATTTCCTCACCATATTTGCACTAGGATCTAAGTGCATTCATTTCTCATATTCCCGCTCACAACGCAACTGATCAATTGCCTCTGGTTTGCATCTTCCAGTACAAGGTATTAGATTATCAAAGGTTTTTTCAGGAACTGTTTCTGATTGCTTTAGTGATCACTCTGTCAAATGCGAATCACCATCAAAATTAAATGCTACAGGTTTCCAAGGGCATAATTTCTCAGTGATATCCGGCTCAAGTCGAAAGGATTCCCAATAACTTACTTCTTTCCAGGCCAACTTCACCTGCACTGGGAGATGCTAGAACAAGTTTTTTCACATCGTCCTTCTGCACTGCTCAAGGGCCAAATCAACGATTTCACGCCAATCAGCCATTTTGGAGCACAGTTCTGAGCAACGGCCACTGGACTAAAACGTTGACTCTGATTTCTCCCACAGCTGCTGCAAGACCTCCCGAGTTTCTCCAGCAATATCTATTCCTATAAATCGGTGACAAATTTGCGTGCAAACCCCTTCAGTCCACAAAAAAGAAAAATCGATCAAAGCCAAAAGAACTGCGGTTGCTGTAATTCAGGAGCAAAAACAAAGTTGCTGGAAAAGATCAGCAGGTCTGGCAGCATCTGTGGAGGAGAAAACAGAGTTAACGTTTCGGGTCCGGTGACCCTTCCTCAGAACTGAAAACCAAATCGATATCACGACGTGCAATATATCACTTGAGCTGCAGATTAAAATGAATTCCCCTCTTCCCTCTGGGGTTCGCCTGTCTGCAACAATTACTGGTTTTAATACTGAGTTTCACAAAATAATAGTATGCTCTTGCTCTCCATTTGACTTCAAACGTTGTTGGTTATTCTACCGGCAAAATTACATCAGCTGGAGAAATACACTTCTTTTTCCAGGTTAGGCGCTCAGATGCCTGAGCGTGTATTTACTCCTTCAAATATAAGGGAACATTGAAGAAAGTCCGGGTTTAGAGGGAGTGTTCCCTGTTCCCCGACCACGCCTGTTCCTCCACTACTTACCCACAAAGCTGAGCTCAATCATCCACCAAAATTGCATAAAGTTTCTGAGTGAGCAAAATGCAAATCACATTCTGCACGAAACTAGATTCTTGTGAACGCGAGTTTCAAAATCCATGAACATTGTGGGAAAAGTAAAAGCTGCTTGTCTCTGTTCAAAGGGAAGGTGATGATGGCCAAGAGTCTTGTGACAGTTTAAGACAGTTAAGACGGATGCTCCTCGTGAGGATCATAAGGCTGCTGTGCCTCTCGACAGAGATGACCTGTGAGTGATTGAACCTGATGGTGTCTACTCGTCAGGCAATGGACGAGTTAAGAAAGTTTGGACATTCACAGCTACTTCAGATTGTGCGGCTAAAGAAAAGTCAGTTTTTATGATCCTAAGATGCTGCTTGGCCTGCTGTGTTCATCCAGCTCCACACTTTATTATCACTGATAATGTAGAGGCTGTTGAAAAATGTGCAGTGACAATAAGGCAAGATAAATTCAAACTAGTACATCAGGTAAACGAAGCAAAAGGATTGTCTTTGGATTCCATGTCAGATCCACAACATTTCGAGGCATTTCAATTTCCTGCATTTTACCACATTGCAACTGGTCCGCCTCGCTGTAAGGATCAGTTTAGATTTGACACCATCAACGCAGTGTCAGGGATGCCAGCAGCATCACGTTTGGAAACATTAAAGCGAAATATTTTTCCTCTTCGTTAGGTTTGTACTCACCAGAACACATCAGGGTGACATTGTTGCGTCCACTACAATCCTGCTGAATGGATGAAGTCCGAGGGCACTTCCACAGTTGATTCTCATTGCCCACACATTCAAAGGCCTCATGACTCATCAGCACAGAACTGCCTCCAGAATGAGCAGAGCTTGTCACAGACACGGCCACTCCACAATGAAGCTGTGTGCAGACCACATTGGCGTTTTTCAAATCCCAGTCAAGACCACACACTGTTATCGAGGTGTTCCCAAACTGCACTTCCAGCCTGCCGTAGCATTGGGAATGTCCAGGCACCAACATCGGAGCTCTGTGCTCTGGAACAAAAAAAAACCACCGAATCAAAACATCTTGCAACAATGGTAATTCATATTATTGAGGGATGAACATTCATCTGATTAATATAGCACTTTACAGCTCAGTACAGGCCATTCGGCCCTCGATGTTGTGCAAACCTGTCATACCGATCTGAAGCCCATCTAAACTACACTATTCCATGTACGTCCATATGCTTATCCAATGACGACTTAAATGTTCCTAAATTTGGCGAATCTACTACCATTACAGGCAAAGCATTCCATTCCCTTACTGCTCTCTGAGTAAAGAAACTACCTCTGACATCTGTCCTATATCTTTCACCCCTCAATTTAAAGCTATGCCCCCTCGTGCTCACCGTCACCATCCTAGGAAAAAGGCTCTCCCTATCCACCCTATCTAACCCTCTGATTATTTTATATGTCTCAATTAAGTCACCTCTTAACCTTGTTCTCTCTAACGAAAACAGCCTCAAGTCCCTCAGCCTTTCCTCGTAAGACCTTCCCTCCATACCAGGCAACATCCTCGTAAATCTCCTCTGCACCCTATCCAAAGCTTCCGCATCCTTCTTATAATGCGGTGACCAGAACTGTAGGCAATACTCCAAGTGCGGCCGCACCAGAGTTTTGTACAGAGTTAATGACAGACCTATCACATTCGCTTGCGAAATGGTCCATCAGGCTGTGTCGGGTTGGTGCCCTCCCGTCGGCCTCATTTCTGTTCAGCCCCGGATTTCTAATCCTTGGCTTATTGAAAGACAGAGAATTTCAGCCTCAGATAAATGACACCAACTGACTCCGCTACACCACACAGTGTAGAATCTTATTAGTCATTCGCTTTTAGATTTGAGAGTTCCAGCACTGTCGGTGCATCAGTGTAGCTTCAAGTGAAATCTCAGTGCTCACCACTTCAGCGTCTTCACTGGAGGGTAAAGAGAAACAGATAATCACCTCTGCCATTATTTCCAAGTATCCAATGTATTATATAGTGATACGGATTGAACAAGTGATTTTATGATGGCAGTGGCCATAATTATTGGACAGTTGTCATTTTATTATCCCATCCCTTCCTGGATTCAGACATAGTTTGATAAAACTACAGAGAAACAGCAGCAGATTTTTACCTGAACAGATGACGCCAGCATCGTTGGCGTGTGAAAAGTCGTAGTGACCCCATTCCAATGATGGACAGTCCCGCAGAGTTCGCTCAGTCCCGCTGCACCAAACTTTCCCTGTCACAATGGGTCCGGATCCCGGTCCAAAGTGAGAACCGAACGGTGCATAGACCGCTGTCCCACAGTCCAACTCCCGACAAACCACAGTAGCAGCTGCCAGGTCCCAATAATCAGCATCCACAGTCCCCCACAGTCCATCATAGTGTATCTCCACTCGGCCAGCGCAAGGACTGCCCCCATTCTCAAGTCTCAGTCTCACAGCCTCTGTAACAGACAGGAGTAGCAGCTGAGTTCACAATGTATAAACATGGAAACTCCCATCACAGCCCCCATCCCCCGTTCTCCATGCAATCAAATGCACTCGGTCACAATCTCACTCAGGAAACAGACTGTTACACGATACAGTGGTGCTCACTCACAGACAGCATGGATAAGAGAAATATTTTGGAGGAAATATTTACACTAATTTGGACAATGTTTATGATTAATTCACGAGACGTGGGCGTCGCTGCCTGGGCCAGAATTCATCTCCCGTCCCTAGCTAACCCCTTGAGAAGGTGGTGGTGAGCTCGTTTAGAAGAGGGGCTTCTCGCTGGTGGTTATTCAATGGACCAGCTACCCTTGTCCTTCGAGATGACAGGGGTCTGGTGTTTGATCAGTGACAGCACAGGAGCTTTCTGTCAGTTTCTGCAGCGCATCTTGCAGATAACACACACTGCTGGTACTGAGGCTCGGTGGTGGAAGGGCTGCATATGGGTCTCTCAGCTCGGCTGCGTTTTCCTGAATGGTGTTGAGGTTCCTGAATGTTGCTGGAGGTGCGGCCATCCAGGTAAGCGTTCAGAAAATATTTCAACTTCAGGAAAGCCCAGGAAAGGGACGGGCCAGGGATGTTCTGCTTTCCGTCATGCTCAGCAGTGAGCAGAGACAAAACACGGACAGCCTGCCCTGGAAACGTAATAAAATGAAACGGCACATCCGTCCCACCCAGCCAGCAATATTGTGGGGTGCATGATCATGTGATCACTCGTCAGTGAGACCATTTCAATGAGTTTCCGACAGCAGCAGTGTGTGTTTAACTGATCTTTCACACTCTTCCTAGTCATTCTCTCTGTTTCCGAATACAACAGCGTGAGTGGGAGCTGATCACTCACACTCTCCTCTCCAGGAGCCCTCATTCGTTCCCTCACAGTCTTCAGACGACAGATTGAGTCAGAGCTGATACATCCCTGCCACCTTTTCAGGAATCCTCATTGGCCGTCTTGCTAGGGATTACTGCTCACGCTGCCTTCTCCAGCAATCGTGGAAACAGAGATCTTCAGGAGCATTGCAAGCCGCGCCCCCCTCCCCCCGCCGCTTCGCTTATGTGCTGACAGCTGGTTAACACATGAATATTAATGCATGCACATGAACACCACAACACGGCATTCAAACAGACACACCATAATATAGGGGTTCTACTCCATGTAGTAATATCATAAAATTACCAGAGCTCGCGGCCTCAGTGTCGACAAGTCTGCCTGAAATACAGAGATACCATAAGGGGTCAAGAATCCATGTAAAACTTCGAAATAAATTCAACAAATACAAATGAACTGGTGGGAAATGTTGTCATTACTTAGCGACGTAAATGATATCTGGAAATGTGAAATCATCGTTTTAAGCATTAGATATAAATCAATAAAAAGAATCTGCTGCAAACGAATATGCTCGTTTCTTTTTCCTAAATTTAACCAAATTGTTTTCACACAGACAGGCACACTGCCAAACCAAAGTACTGAGACATTGGTGAGGGACTTTATAATCCATATGTTGGCAGCTGAAGGTTTCACAAAATTACTGACTGATCTGATGTCCAGTTTGGTGCAGTGGCCAGGCTAGAATGCCCATAATGTCCAGGGACAAATAAATCATGTGCGTCAGCCATGGGATTTGCAGGAATGTGGTGGGACGCTGGTCGCAAAGCTGGTGGTGAATTGTTGGGCTGAATGGCCTGTTTCCCCGTAGTAAGAATTCAAG
This sequence comes from Stegostoma tigrinum, assembly GCF_030684315.1. NCBI lineage: Eukaryota > Metazoa > Chordata > Chondrichthyes > Orectolobiformes > Stegostomatidae > Stegostoma > Stegostoma tigrinum. The sequence goes on along the minus strand of NC_081396.1, from coordinate 14,939,045 downwards.
GACCCAAGTACAATGCACAATTCACAAATAGAAAACATCGTCCTTGGCAAGTTGCAGATGAACGATACTGGAACCGATATACAAACGAGCTTCTATAAGTTTGTACTGGATCAGCAATTGTTGAAGCAATGGAGCTGGAGGAAATGGAGGTGTACGGAAATTTGACTCCGTCAAGCAAGGCAGATGAGGAAAAGATTGCTCCCGTTTGCTGGTCGTTGGAGGAGTATTACACACAAATGTTTAGTTTTAGGGCAAGAGGTGTGTTGTGCATTAGAATCAGAACAGAATTTCTGAATCAGACAACTGTCGATATGCACACTGTTGTAAAATACACTGTGATATTAAGGCAAAGTACATTCAAATCAACGTGAAAGGTCAGGGAACGAAAAGGGTCGCTTCAGGCACAATGTTAAATTCGCAAGACCATTGTAGAACACATTACCATGCTGATGCAAGGCAGGCGATGAAGCATTATGAGCTGGAAATTCTTGCTGCAGAAATTGTTGGAAAGGGTAATGTTCAATTGTTTCAAACCGTGTGGAAACATTGCTCACAAATATTATCTGGGCAGGGAAGGCTCAAAAAACACGACTGGCTTGACATTCATTTAATTCTGCTATATTCACTTCAATCTATTTGTGTCAACTTGGGCTGACTGTGGTCATATGATAGACTATTAGACAGTCTCGACCATTTACAAAATCGAAGAAAGCTTTTCTCCAATACAGCTGTAAACGTACTGAAACATCTTAATTCCCAATAATTGCGTGTTTAGTGTAGAGAATAGCATTCAGTGCATGATTAGATTGGAAACTAAAAGGCTTAATTTGTAGCTCGCACACTTAGACCAATACCAGGAATGGCAGCGGAATCACTTTTTCCAAATATTAAAGCAATTTTTAAAAATTAAATCTGCACTCACCAGAACATATCAGGGTGACATTGTTGTGTCCACTGCAATCCTGGTGAGTCTCTGAAGACCGAGAACACTTCCCCAGATGAGTCTCATTGCCCGCACATTTGAAGACCTCACTAGCCATGAGCAGAGAACTGCCTCCCGAATGAGCAGAGCTTGAAACAGACACAGCCACTCCACAGTGAAGCTGTGCACAGGCCACGTTGGCGTTTTGCAAATCCCAGTCAAGGCCACACACTGTTTTCCAGGTGTCACCGAACTGGACCTCCAGCCTGCCAGAGCATGGGGAATTTCCAGATAACAACCTCGGAGCTCTGTGCTCTGAAATCATAAGGAATTAAAATGATTACAACTCACATTATTGACTGATGGGCATATATCTGATTAATCGTAGATTTGTCAAAATTCGACAATTTGGAGTGTCCCATCAGTTTCTTCGTGGTTGATGCCCTTTCGACCTCATTTATGTTCACCCCTAATTCCTAACCCTCAGCT